>NC_137274.1:6466488-6686488 GCF_053477335.1 Acartia tonsa
AGGTGCTGGCAGTACAACTCCTTCCGCAACTCCCAACTTTCATACTAAAAAATACAAATGCATATTATGCATATTTTCGGTAAAGTTGTGTTAAAGCGTTTGGACAAAAAAGCTATATTAGGCAACATTTTGCTAGGTGAAGCCCAGAAAAGCTATATTTTGCCCAAAGGTCCTAAGGCATGGGCTAACATAACTGGTTTCAACTTTTTATTTTTATTTTAATATTTGCGGAAAATTGTCTGTAATACGATACTTTACATGATACTTCAGTAAGTCTGAGAACCGCGAGGGCTGCAAATTCATATCCAATGAGTGTTTAAATATTGTAAGGCTTATTCCAGTATTGAAAATATTGAATGTACGGCATAAAAAAACTGGTTTTAATCTTATGATTGTACATATTTATATTCGTAGAAAACTGGATATAATACGATGCTAGACATAGTTTTTTTTTTGTATTGATGAAAACCGGTTCTAATCCACCAGATATCAATCGTTTTCAAAACCATACTAAAAAAAACCTTACCATTTTCTTGTGGTGAGGGCTGCAATTGCATGTCCAATAAGAGATTAGTGTTTGTAAGGCTTTTTCCAGCATTCAAAATGCTGTAACTAATACTTTCTTGTATTAAATAAGATAAAACAAACTTACCATTTTCTCCTTTCTCGTGGTGAGGGCTGCGATTTTCTCAGCAATTTCCGCGGCCATAAAATGACCGTCTTGTATCAGATTTTCGCCGTTGGTTTTGAACCGGGTAAAGCTGTCGGCCCGCGAGTCCATCTCAGCCTGCAAATGAAAAACAAAAGTTACTGCATTAGATTAAAACACTAGAGGTGGAAGGGGTTAAATAACTGTAGATCCCCATCCCAAGGACCTTGTGCCGACTCTTAATTACCCTTTGAAAATCAACTTATAATATCGGGAATATTAAAACAGCCAAGTAGCAGACAAAAAAATGTCAATGGAAAAGGGAGACAGGTAGATATCTGTATATACATCTACACTATAGATCTGTTGTTACTTTAAGCAAAAGTAACAGGATGTCTGTCTGTGTGTACCAAAAGATCTCAATATGGTTCGTCTTTAAAATGTAGGTCCAGGAAAGGTTTATAACTTCTATTATGGGGGAGGAACAACCACCCTCGCAAGAGAAATAGAAAATAACCAACAAGACAAATAAATCTAAATTAGTATTTGGATGGGGGGGGGGGGGGTGGGGGAGGGCAGATAAAAATTAGAACTTTAGAATTCACTTTATTGTTAATTACCCAACATTTTTTTATACTTTTCTTTCTAAAACTAAAATTTTTCAATCAATAATCCTAAAATAACGGCTCACCCGCTATCCTCTCTCCCCCAGCCCCCCTCCCCGAACTGGCCAATAAGTGATGTCCATTTTAGCAACCTAAATTGACGACAATTTTCCCCTGTCATAATATCCATGTGTATCCGCAGGATTAAAACCTGTTCTGAGCCGTACTGAAAACTCACGTATTCTATCATATTATCAGAGTTAGATAGGGGCATGGGCTGTTTTTTACACTAGTCCCCAAAGTTTTATAATAATGTTTTCTTATTTATTAGCTTAACAAATTTGGCGACTTAAGTAAATTTTGATTGGTTTGGTCACTAAGTCGAGTGTTCAAATGTTTCAACCTTTAATTTTAATCACTAGAAGAGTTAATTTTTTGTATCATCATTGAGGAAGAACATCAATTTATTGGCCATTGTCTTATCCCTTTAGATCCCTGACAATTCCTTCTTTATCTACGTTTTGTAAATGTTAGAAATTGGAAGATTCTATTACACAAAAGTTGTCGCAAATATAGGTATTAAATAATTCTACCTTTATCTCCTTATGTCGGGTGATCAAAGTCTGGGCCCCGGCCAGGTCAGCTGCTAGGTCAGGCGAGGTCATCTTGGCCAGTACCTCGCTGCTCCACGCCATCAGCTCGCGGTAGTCGTCGAAATAACGCTGAAATACAAAATGGCAGATTTTTTTTTGGAGATAATATAAAATGGCGGAATTTTGGTCGGTTGAATTACAAAAAGGCAGAAATTTTTTGGAGATAATATAAAATGGCGGGATTTTTGTCAGTTGAATTATAAAAAGGCGGATTTTTTTTTGGATGAAATATACAATTGTGGATTTTTTTTGATGAAATACAAAATGGCGGATTCTTTTGGATGTAATTTAAAATGGCGGATTTAATGGCTGCAATGAGAAAGGGCGAATTATATGGCTAAAATACAAAATGACGGAAATTTATAGCTGAATACAAAACGAACACAATACAAAATGGCGGATTTAAAAAAGAATTTCCAGTGACGAAACACACACTAAAACACACAGGCATACACCAACACAAACACCTATACACCTACACATACACACAGCCATATACACACATACACACAAAAACACATACAAACACCCACTCTCAAATATATACACACTCACACACACCTATACATACACAAACACATATACCCCCCCCACCCCCCACACACACCAAGACACACAGGAACCTACCTGGATGATAAATAAACACATACATATAAACACACACACACACACACACACACCCACACACACTTGATCCTACCTGGATGATCTGATTCTGTTTGAGCTTCATCTCCCATCCAGTGGCGAGGCTTACCAGTTCAGTCAGAGCTCCACGGGTGGCCTCCACCTGCAGGAGGCATTCAAATATAATTTTGGGTACTTCAGTGTACTACTTTGGGTACTTTATAGTACTTTGGGTACTTTATTGTACTTTAGGTACTTTAGTTTACTTTGGGTACTTTATTGTACTTTGGGTACTTTATTGTACTTTGGGTACTTTAGTGTACTTTGGGTACTTTAATGTACTTTGGGTACTTAATTGTACTTTGGGTACTTAATTGTACTTTGGGTACTTAATTGTACTTTTGGTACTTAATTGTACTACGGGTACTTTAGTGTACTTTGGATACTTAATTGTACTTTGAGTACTTTATTGTAATTTGGGTACTTTATTGTAATTTGGGTACTTTAGTGTACTTTGGGTACTGTATTGTACTCTGGGTACATTAGTTGTACTTTGGATACTTTATTGTACTTTGTTGTAAAGTTATATTATGAATTCCTTTGACTGGACATGGGCCGAAGCGTCCGGAAACAGTTCGCACAAAACTTCGGCCTCCGTCTCTACATTCTTGACCTGGCCCTGGATGGCCGCCAGGTCCCGCTGGAACCCTTCCTGCCGGTCTAGCAGGCTCTGGATTGTTTCAAGGTCCTAAATTTTAAAATATTGACATAAAATTACCATCCAAAATCCAAATCTATTATTAAATTTTGATTGGTTAAATTCATAGATTAAAAATAATTCCAAACTTATTAATATCCCCTGGATTAGAACCAGTTCTCAGCCATACTGAAAAATCATTTAGGTATAGCATCGTATTACAGATAATTTTCTAAAATAAATACCAGTTTGGTAGTCTAGCCCTTCGGCCCCTCAAGGCTAACAAAACTGGTTTAAATCTTTTAAGGAAGAGGAAGGTTGTGCTAAAATTCTGTTAAGAAATGAGTTTTACGGGTTAAAAACAGTAGTAGAACGATTATATTCACTAAATATTTTTAACTTACATTTTTGTCAATAGTTCTTTTTAATAAGGAATACACATATTTAGTAAAAATTATCGTTCTTTTTACTATTTTAAATCCTTAAAACTCACACCTTAACGGAATTTTAGCAAAACCTACCACCACCCACGGTTATAATTATTTTCCACGCATAGAATTATTTTCCCACGAATAGAATTATTTTCCCACGCATAGAAATATTTTCCCACAGTTGTAATTATTTTCCCACGCTATTTTAGGAAAAAAACTATTGTAAACTAACCTGTCCTAAGTCCTCAGACAAGAAAAGTGCTTCTTTCTCTCCTATCCACATAATTGTTTCATCCCCATTTTGGTAATATTTTACCACACATAGAATTATTTTCCAACAGTTAGAATCATTTTCCCACGATTATACTATAACTAACCTGTCCTAAGTCCTCAGACAAGAAAAGTGCCTCTTTCTCTCCTATCCACATAATTGTTTCATCAGCATTTTTATCAAACACATGAACCTGCTTAGCGCCACTTAATGCCTCCTGCCGAGCCAATGAAAGCTCCCTAAAATTAAAAAAACAACTTTGCATACCAGTTTATAAAACATTGGGTACCAATTCATAAAACTTTGGGTACCTACAAGTTCTTAAAATTTTGGGTACCAATTCATAAAACTTTGGGTACCTACTAGTTCTTAAAATTTTGGGTACCACTTTATAAAATTTCGGGTAACAGTTTATAAAACTTTGGGTAACAGTTTATTAAACTTAAGGTACTTTAATGTACTTTAGGTACTTTAATGTACTTTGAGTACTTTAATGTACTTTGGGTACTTGCTTAGCACCGCTTAATGCCCCCTGTCGAGCCAATGAAAGCTTCCTAAAATTAAGAAATTATTTGTTGCTGTGGGAAAGAGAACTATGCACAAACGATAGCAAGTGATTCTAAGCACCTTCCAGCAGTATTTATAAATGTTTTTTTAGGTGAATATACTAGGGTTATGTTTAATACCTATTGTTATATCAATTTTAAAAAATTAGTTTTACCATGGTATTATATGAAAAAACTTCAAAACGTAGGCATTTTTTGACTATATATCATCAAATGTTTTGTTGAATTTAAACTGCTGTGACACAAAAGTAAACTTTTTCAATGAAAAATGTTAATTTAGAAAAAGGGTTGATAACTTGTAATATTGTAAACAAGTTTATTAGTGTACTTTAGTAATTTACAGCATCTAATTATGTTTTGGCGTGTTATTTTATTTGAAACTTTGAACTCAACAAAACATTTGATGATATTAGTTTTAATCATAGCAAACCATGGGGAAACTTAATTTTTTAAATTGGTTTAACTACATCAAACATAACCCTATTATATTAACAAAAATATTTTAAATTTATAGGTAATCAGTGCTGGAAGGTGCTTAGAATCACTTGCTCACGTTCTTGCATATAGTCCCCTTTTTGGTGGGAAAATATTGGTTGATAAACCCATAAATCTATTTCGAAAAATATCCTTATAATAAAGTAAAGTCTGTGTGTACTGTAGGATCTTGCTGAGCTGAACGGGTATGGTTCTCCTTTACAATTCAGCTCCTCATAGGTCCTGGGAAGGTTTATAACTATTTTGGGGAAGGGTACCACCAACCTCCCAAGAGAAATCGCCTTAAGAAAAAATGACCTCCCTCACCCCCCAAAATTTTTTTAAAACTAAAATATAAAATAGGATGGGTCCAATTAACCCCCCCCCTCACTAGAGAACCATTAGAGGGTGCTAGTTTAGTATAAGTTGTTTAAATTTTTTACTTGGGTTGGGCCAGATATCCGGCGTTGGTCAGATACCCGGACGGATACCGGATATCCGGAATTAGAAATCAGCAGGATATCTGGTCGAACCCTAATGTTTACCTCAAATCTTCCCAGAGTTGGTCTAATTCAGTGAGTTTGGCTGAGGCCATTTCATGATGCACATTGCCAGCTGTCAGTAGCTGTTGGCCCATACCCACTACTGATTTATATTTCTCCTAGAAAACAAAAATATTTAATAAACGTTAGAGTTGGCATATTTTTTAATATGTAAATTAAATTATATGATTTATGTCATTTAGACTGAAGAGGGTGCCATGTTCACTGAAATATATTTCAATAAATAACTAAGAAGTATCAAAGACTTTTTCACTCAGTGAATTTATTGGCAATCCGAATATGAATCCGGAATCTGTCCAATTTTAGGACAATTTTTCAATCCAGAATCCGAATCTGCAATCCGTTATTGTAGTTTAATTTTATTAGATAGATAGATAGATAAAGTAGTATGACAAACCTGATGTTTCTCAATAGAAATAATAAAAGTATTGAAAGACTTGATGAGAATTTCAACATGTCCGACATCTTTACCATAATCTTATATATTGATACCGGCTGATTTCTAATGCCGGATATCCTGTATCCGGCCCAACCCTACGAACAATGACGTACCTGGTATTCCTCAATAGAAATTATAAAGGTATTGAAAGACTTGATCAGAATTTCAACATGGCCGACATCTTTGCCATAATCTTCAGATGCGGCTGTCATCATGGAAGCATCTATCCATTCTGAACATACATAATACACAAAATTACCATTTATTTATATTACAATTTATGAACGTTAAGACACTCAACTCAATGAACCAACAAATCAAAATTCACTAAAAGTCCCCAAGGTTGTTAAGACAACGAGTAAGAAAATGTTGTTATAAAACTTTGGGGACTAGTGTAATTAACTTAATAACCTTCATCTGATCAGTGAGGCTTTGCTTTCCGAGACCTATGAGAAGCTACCCTGTTAAGGAGAGCCCAATAGGTTCAGCGGTTAGCGAGATCCTTTGGTATACACAAACAGATATCCTGTTACTTTATTATAAGGATATATACCAACCTGTAACATCTTCAGCCTCATTAATGAACTCAATAACCTCCATCTGATCTGTGAGGCTCTGCTTCTGCTCCAGTAACAAACTTCGGAAGTTCTCGTGAAGTTCTGCCAAATCTGACATCCGTGTCCTGAAAAAGAATTGATGAAGGGTTGGGCTGGATATCCGGTTTGGTCGGTATCCAGCGTCCGGATATTGAAAATGGCCGGATATCCGGCAATTTATTTTTTTCATTTATCCAGCCGGATACCGGATTTTGAAACTATCCGGCCGGATATCCGGATAAACTGCGAAAGTTCTCATGAAGTTCGTCCAAATCTGACATCCTTGTCCTTATAAATGATTGGTTAGTACAGGGTAGGTTGGGACGGATATCCGGTTTTAGAAATCAGTCGGATATCCGGTATCCGTCCGGAAAAGTATCCGGCCCAACCATAGTACAGGGTTTTAAAAATTGTTGATTTGAGTGTTAATTTATGTAGTTTTTTCTTTAAGAAACATTTTAGAAACTAATACTCCAGAAGTAGTACTTAAGCTACTTAATGATGCATGGAAATGTTGTCAAATAGTTTCAGCCTTCTATCTCTCATAGGGGCCGAGAAAATCACATTTCCCACTAACCTTGTCTAACGGACGGACGGAAGTTTGGAATTATAGAATAGCTTTGCTACTAAAAAATAGGGTTGTGCTGGATATCCGGCATTAGAAAACAGCCAGATATCCTGTATCCGGAAATATTGGTTAGCATGGGAAAATATTAGTAAGCCTGGGAAAATTTGGCTTAGCGTGGGAATCTTTGCTACTAAAAAATTTACTTGATATTATTCTCATCATAATGTGACCTATCCACCATTTTCTGTGAGGAGACCTTCAGAGTTTCAACCTTTTTGTTGACCATCTCCATCTCTGTGAGAATATCTGTCATTTTCTTCAGATACACTTGCACACTGTCTTTGTCGTTGGGCACATCTTTTACCTAGATATATATTGATTAGGGTTAGGCCGGATATTAAAACTATCCGGATACAGGATATCCGGCTGATTTATAATGCTGGATATCTGGTTATAGAATAACTGAGCCACTAAAAAAATAGAAAAACCTTCAAAATATTTTCAAGACATTTTTAACCCATTTGTTATCAATAGATGGATGAGGACAGCAAAGTATGGTGCAGGATATAGAAAAGGGTAACGATGCCAAATGTTTCTAAAAGATTAAAAAGAAAAGATTGGGAAATATGAGCATAACAGTTTGAAAATTTTAAATCGGGGATCAACAGACATTTCTTAAAAGAAGCCTGCAAGAAATACATTGATCTAACTGCTGAAAGGTTGCCACAAGTAGACCAAATACCCCAAATTTGAAGTCTTTAGCTTTAAAAGAAAATTTTGAAAGATTTTCATTGCTCATGTTAGAAATTTTGAGATTAAACTACATAGGCCATAAAAAAAGTTATAAGCTTATTTTTGTCATAAATTTAGGTTGCCATACTATAAAAATACCTATTTTTATACTGTAGCGGTGTATTTCTTGTAGGCTTCCTTAAATATAATGACTGAGCCACTCAAAAAATAGAAATACCTTCAAAATAGGATCTTTCTCTTTGATCCAATCCACAACCTCGTTCAGTTTCTGATAGAAGAGCTGCGCCTCCGCTGCATCAACAAGCCTCTGTCTTCGCAGTCCTGCGAGATCCTTCAGCTGCCCATAGTTTGCCTAGCATGGGAAAATATTGGTTAGCCTGGGAAATTATTATTTACTGTGAGAAAATATGGGTGGTTGTAAGAAAATATTGGTTAGCCTAGGAAAATATTGGTCAGTATGGGAAAATATTGGTTACTCTGAGAAAATATTGGTTAGCATGAGAAAATATTAGTTACCATGGGGAAATATTGGTTAGCCTGGGAAAATATTGGTTAGCCTGGGAAAATATTGGTTAGCCTGGGAAAATATTGGTTAGCCTGGGAAAATATTGGTTAGCCTGGGAAAATATAGGTTAGCCTGGGAAAAAATGGCTCGGCATGGAATATTTGTTAGCCTGTGAAAAATTGGCTTATCGTGGGAACCTTTCATCTTACCTTGAGATTAGCAACAGTGGTCCTTATGGATTCAGCAGCAAAATGATCACCTCGCAGCATCTGCTCAGCTTTGCTCTCAAGAGAAGTCATTATCTACAATAAGAATTAGGCTTGAGTCGAATACTTTTTTGGCCAGATACCAGATATCTGGCTGATTTCTAATACCAGATATCTGGTATCCGGCTTATATCTGACCAACATCAAATATCCGGCAAATTAGTGGATATCTGGTATCTGGCCGGATATTAAAAATAGCCAGATATCCAGCCCAACCCTAGTAACAATGGCATATTTTACATTTTGAAATTACATTATAGAAAATTATAGATCTGTCAAATATTTAAAAAAGGAATTTAAGTAACATAGCATAAAAATATTAAAAGATGGCATGAAATTATATGATTTTCTGAATATTACAAAAAAAAACTTTTCATATGAAATAAATAATAAAAAGAATAGTTTTTATGAAAACTGATTACTTTTTGAACTGAAATAATAAGGTTTTAACAGTAGTGCCCCTAGCATCTAGGGTATCTATATTCGAAGAAAAATTGAAGGACAGAAAAATAGCCCAAATCCATACCAACCCAGACTTTTTATAAAAATAAAATAGCTTAAAACCATCCTGAGACAGCTAAGTAGCTTCACTGTAAAGGAGGACCATATATCGGTTCAGCGGTTAGTGAGATCCTTCGCTAAAGACAAAAAAGCTTACTACTTTATATATTAGGATTAGGATGATGACCGAAAGCCAGAATAACATATGAGTATCAATTAGCAAACAAACAAACACAACCACCAACAAACTTTTTTTTGGGTACCCAAAGACCATAGAAATTACGAGAGAGCATTAAAATTTGTTGAGTGTCAGAATTGAATAATCAGAAAAAATGTATAAAAATACTGTTGAAAATGGATGTATTGTGGTAACAATTATAGAGTTGCTACGCTTTCTAAATCGTACCTAACTACTACAGGAATCACCATGCAAAGTTTAAAATCGATAAAACAATTCTAACATGCCTAAATTGATGAAAAGCGCTATCCTTTATGGACAATCCGACTGATCCTAATTATAGAAAAGCTTCGCTTTTGGAAATACAACCTTCTCATGTGTTTTAATGTCTGCCTCTAGAAGATCATGTTTCTGTTGCAGTGCCTGCACCTCCGAGGTGCTGTGGCCGAGCTGGTCGCTGGAGGCCAGCGGCAGCTTCTCTTCCACCCAAAAACTTTCATCCGCCACCTATAATAATTATAAATAATTACGAGCATGGGAAAATAATTACGAGCGTGGGAAAATAATTATGAGCGTGGGAAAATAATATTATAGGAGATCATGTTTCTGTTGCAGCACCTGCACCTTTAATTAATAAAACTTTTTAGGTATAGCCTCTTTCGTGACAACACCTCTTAAGGGGCGTTTCGTCGAATTTTCACGTTTGTTTTTATAGGTTATTTTAGGTTAGCTTAGAATAAGTTGGGTTAGGTGATTGCTCCACAGGGTTAGGCAATTGGCTTCACGGGGTTAGAGCCCCCCGCGGAGGCTAAAAAAGCTACTGTAAAATACAAAAACACGCCCCTTAAGAGGCGTTGCCACGAAAGGGACTATACCCAAATGCTCTTATTAAGTCAAAGTGTTCCTTATTATAATTAATTATAACCAGAACAGTTTGACTTAGTAAGACAATTTGATACAACCAAACACACAAATTTACGGAATTTCGTGAAGAAAAAATTACCCACTTTTTTTTGTTGCAATTAAAATGTGAAAGCCCCAATCATTCCATCCTCTGATTTTTTCTATCGTTTAACCATTATTATTTTCTATTTTTGTCTTATATGGCCTGTATGAAAACAATGTGTGAATACACATTACATCATACTTCCTACCTTTAAGGAAACTGCCATTTTGAAGGAAAAGTTTCATATACAATAAGCATACAATTTGATTGTACAGTGTGTTTTTTATATGAAAATTTTTGTTGTTGTTCTAAAGGATGAAGAAAATAAGCCATTAATCATAAAATTCTGATAACTATAAGTGGGGTAAAATTGATTGTAAAAAAAACTGTATTAATATGTATAAAAATGTATATAATATTCATTTAAGTATGGCTTCAAAACCGTTTATTATCCGATGGATTAAAACAGGTTTTAGCCATACTAAAAAATTATGTATAGCATTGTATCCAGTTTTCTGCGAATATTTAAATGTACAATCAAAAGATTAAAACTAGTATTTTCGTTATCTCAGGGCTAAAAACTGGTGTTAATCTTATAATCATATATTTTTATATCCACGGAAAGCTGTTTTTAATACGATGCGAAATAACTATTAATTTATTTATCATTGTTGTTCTTTTCATGTATGTAGTATGTACACCCAAAAATAAAAATTTTATTCTAAGGGGGGGGGGGGGGGGCGAAAGTGACACTTTTTGAAACCAAAACTAAAAGTCAACAAAGGAACTCAACTAAAAAAAGAGTTACAGGTCTGAGATTTTGCATGGCAGTTGCTTTATAGGGGTACAATATGGAACTGTGAAGAAACGGCGGCGCAACCGCCGAAAACCGCCGTTTCCCACCGAATTTTTGTTTGCCTTTTCTCGGCGGTTGCGACGCCGTTTCTTCACAGTTCCATATTGTACCCCCATATTGTATAAAGCATCTGCCATGCAAAATGTCAGACCTGTAACTCTTTTTTTAGTTGAGTTCCTTTATCTTTTAGTTTTGGTTTCAAAAAGTGTCACTTTCGCCCCCCCCCCCCTTTAAACCAGGGAGAGAGGGGACATTGGGCTGTTTAATACACTAGTCCCCAAAGTTTCATAATAACGTTTTGATATTTGTAAATACAAATTTAGTGACTTATTATGAATTTTGATTGGTTGGTTCAGTAAGTTGATTGTCCAAACGTTTTAACCACTAATTGTAATGTACAGGAGGGGTAATTTGTGCTTCATCATTGGAGATGTACATCAATTTATCGGCAACTGTCTTATCCCTTTAGATCCCTGGTGTTTTATATAGTTATTTATCGTTCCGTATTATAGACAGCTTTCCGCGGATATCATGCGGATAGTATAGCGGAGAACCGGTTCTAATCCAGCGGATATTAATCGGTTTCGAATCCATACCTCTCTGTTGAATGAATGGAGCTGCTGGCTGTCATACAAATTGTCCCGCCGGATTTGCAGTGGCTCGTGCAGGGCCTCGAACCTGGTCTGCAGGCCTGTGTACCTTAAAAGAAATAAATCTTCACCTTTGAATCCTTGTATTAAGTAACAGGTTGTGTGTCTGTCTGTTTGTCTGTAGAATCTGCAATCCAAAATCCGAAAATCCACAATCCACGAAAAAAACAAGAATCCACAATCCACAGATAAATCTTCTATTTTTTTTGCATGTTGTGAAAATCTGAATCCCACCCAAAAATTGGGCGGATCGCCAACCCTAATTTAAACAAATATAATTTTGTTGCATTACCTTGACTCCATTTCTGCGGACATTAAGTGTTTGGAGGCCGTGAATTTATATGTCTGTCTATCAATCTTTGTGTCTGTCTATCTATCTATGTGTCTATCTACCTTTCTGTCTGTCCATCAGTTTATCAATCTATCTATATATGTGTCTATCTATCTTTGTGTCTATCTATCTATGTTTCTATCTAACTATGTGTCTATCTATCTTTCTATCTTTCTGTCCATTTGTCTATCTATCCATGTGTCTATCTATCTTTCTATCTGTCTGTCCATTTGTCTATCTATCCATGTGTCTATCTATCTATCTATCTATCTAACAAACAATTTTGTTACATTACCTTGACTCCATTTCTGCGGACATGAAGTGTTTGGAGGCCGTGAATTTTGTGCTCTGCTCCCCAAGGGATCTAAAAAAAAACAAGAATGAGAAAAATATCCTTAAAATAAAGTAACAGGATGTCTATCTGTATATCTGTTTGCACCAAAGAATCTCACTAATCGCTGAACCGATATGGTTCTCCTATACAGGTAGCTTCCTGGGAAGGTTTATAAATGTTTTGGAGATTACCACCAACCCCCCAAGAGAAATCGCCCAAATAAAATAATTACGAGCGTGGGAAAATAATTAAGAGCATGGGAAAATAATTACTTTAATGTTTCCTTCTTCTTGCTCACATCCTGCTCAACACTGATCAACTTCTTGAGAAGTTTAGAAGCAGCGCTGTGGTCCTTTCCATGGTCGGAGGATTCCAGAGCCGATTCGACACCTTCCAGCCAACCTGCAATTAATAGATATATTATCCTAGATGTTCTGTCACGCAAAAGTATTGCCTTATTTAACCACCTTACCATTGACAGAAGTTAATAATCAATACCTATCTTATTTTCTTCATGGACGTGGAAATTTTATATCAGAAAAAAATATTTTATGGTTTTCAACAAATTATGGTTTGAAACCGTTTTTTTCCAAAGAGCCTTTTTTTAAGATTAAAGAATCATAACCTTTTTGAAACGCATTGAAAAAAATTAGTCCATTTTTAAAATTTAAACTGCGCGGCTTGTGTTAATAATAGAAAAATATTGTACATACTGTTAGAATTGTCATAATGTCTAGTTTTTGGAGATGGTAAATCCTTATACTAAAGTAACAGGATGTTTGTCTGTCTGTGTGTCTATACCGAAGGATCTCGCTAACCGCTGAACCGATCGGGTTCTCCTTAACAGGGTAGCTTCTCATAAGTCCCGGGAAGGTTTATAACTATTTTGGGGGAGGGTACCACCACCCTCCCAAGAGAAATGACAAAAAAATCGAAATTTTTTAAAATTTAGGGGAGACTTCAACGTCAAATAAGGTGGTATCGTACATAAAAAATTAACTTTAACAAACAAAAACATTTTAAGTGCCACTAGAGGCCTCTAGGGGCGTAGCCGCTAGTGGATTAAATAAAGCAATACTTTTTAAATACTATTAATAAAAACCACCCTGTAAAAGTCTTGAAAAGGCCTTTCTAGCAGATTAATATTTGTGTTTAGGTATAGGGACATTTGATACATTCAAATTATATTCGAAATCTATCCATTTTTCTGTCTTTCCAACCATATATCTGTCATTCAATTATCTTTCTATCTATAATCTGTTTGTCTATATATATATCAATCTAAAAATCTATATGTATCAATCTTTTTATATATTTACTAGCGGCTACGCCCATAGAAGCCTCTGGTGGCACTTTTTTTATTAATACGACACCTATCTATGTTGCTTTCAAGTCTCTATGATACCTTGCTATGTTGCGTTAAAGTCTCTATAGATAAAAAAAAATTAGATTTTTTTGTGATTTCTCTTGAGATGGTGGTGGTACCCTCCTCGAAAATAGTTACAAATCTTCCCGGGACCTATGACAAGCTACCCTGTAAAGGATAATCATATAGGTTGAGCGGTTAGCAATATCCTTTGGTACAAACATACAAACACACAGACAACACACACAAACAGACATCCTGTTACTTTAGTTTAAGGATTTATCTATCTGCCTATTGATCAATCTATCTGTCTTTCTGTCTATCCATCTGTCTATCGCCAAGGTATACCTTCAAATTCATCAATAGAATGAAAGTAGACAAGTGCAGAATTTGCCTCCGCCAGTCTGGTGCGTTTAATTGCGGATGTCTCCACCAGATGGCTCCATTCAGAATCCAGGTCCTCCAGTTGGGACACTATTTCCTACGAGCGTGGGAAAATAAGTATGAGCATGGGAAAAATTATGGACATAAATAAAAAAGATCAGCCTTTAAAAACAAGGTTGACAACATCCATAACGCAGAGCTTGACATCTTAAAAGCTTTCAGATCAATTGTAGATAGGGAGATAGGGGGAACTTTACTTTTTATTACACTGGTCCCCAAAGGTTTATAATATTTTCTTATCCCTGGGTTTAAAAACTTTGAGGACTTGAATTAAATTTTGATTGGTTGGTTGATTGATAGTCAAAAGTTTCAACCACTAAATGTAATCTAGAGAAGGTGGTTATGTTGTGTATCTACCTTGGGGATGCACAACCATTTATCAGCCATTGTTCTATTCCTTTACATCTCTGAGCTGTAGAGTTATTTATCGCTTCGTATTATAGACAGCTTTCCGCGGATAGATAGGCTGATAACCGGTTCTAAACCAGCGGATAATAATCAGTTTCAAAACGGTACTCTATCTCTCAGCTTTATAGTTATTTATCGCTCCATATTATAGACAGCTTTCCGCGGATAGATTGGTTGAGAACCGGTTCTATACCAGCGTATATTAATCAGTTTCGAATCTGTACTATACCTGTGAAGCAAAATGATTGTGTTGACACATAAGCTCCCCCTCCTCCTGCACAGCGGTCAACCTCGCCCTGTTGGCGCTGATCTCCGCCTCGAAGCTGGTGTGCTTCTGGATCTTGTTGACAAGGTTCGACAGGTCCAGGTACGACTCGTCCAGGGCAACCTATAAGCGTGGGAATATTAGGGGTTGAATGAAGGCGATTATTAGTTTAGCCAGCTACAAGTTTTACTCTAAAAGAGTACGTTATAATCTGGTGCAAGATTTAAGTAATAATAAATCCATTCTTAGTGAACCACTGAAACCCATTCCCCACCTAACAAGAAAAAAATATGAAGGAGGGGATAGACCTTTTTTTTGCTTTAGACTTACATTAGATTAAAGGGTTAACCCCCCCCCCCCCCAATCGGGAAAGTTAATCAAGTTAACTTCCATTGTCTTATCCCTTGAGATCCCTGGAATTTCACTCACCTTTGTTTTTTCCTTCACCCAAGCTTTCAAATCAAATGTTTTGCGCAGAAATTGTTGCAGTTTAGTGCTCGCAGCCAGCGTCGCGTGACGGCTGACACACTTCTCTCTCGCCTCGGCAAGCCGGCTCTGAAAAGAGAACTTTATTAGCTGCGGATTCCCTCAAATCGGATATCATACACAAATATATGATAATTTTACACATGTTACTTATCATTTTAAAAAATGTTTTTCAATATTTTTACCAATGTTTTTTCAATGTTCCTACAATGTTTTCAACTTGAAATATTAGGTATCTGGATATTTGAACAAGAACTTAACTCGAAGAATTTTAAAATAAAATTGAAGATTTTTTATTTCTGTTCAAAGATTTCAAGAAAAATTTTAAAATCTAAAAAAATAATAACTTAACTCGAAGATTTTGAAATGTAAATTCGAATATTTTTTTTTATTTTTAATTTAAAATCGCAAAACATTGAAATAATGGTATTCGCTAAGATTTAGCTATCTAAAGGACAGCAATGCTATTTTTGCAAGATTTTGCTATGTAAAGGACAGAAAAGCTATATTGTCTATGTATTTGGCTATGTAAACAGAAAAGCTAGATTTTGTGAGGTTTTGCTATCTAAAGGACAGAAAAGCTAGATTTTGCTATGTAAAGAACAGAAAAGCTAGATATTTACCTGCGCATTATCAAGATACTCCTTAATCTTATCAGCTTCATTATGATCATTATTAATCAACTCTTCCCCACGCTTCATCAGGTCGGCCATGACACTTGACTGCTTCTCAAATGTGTTCACAAAGCCTTCGTGTTTCCTTCATAGATGGATAGATATATAGTTAAATAGACAGATGGATAGATCAAAAGATCAATACAGATGGATAGATATAGAACAGCAATGACATTAGACTGTTTCTCAAATGTGTTTACAAAGCCTTCGTGTTTCCTTCATAGATAGATAGATATATAGTTAAATATATAGATAGATAGACAGATGGATAGATAAATAGATAGATAAAGTTTATGATACTAAACTGTTTCTCATGTCAAATGTCATCACAAAGCCTTTGTGTTTCCTTTATAGATTGATAAATGGATAATTAGATAGAAAGGTGGATAGATATATAGATAGATCGATACAGAACAGCTTTGACAATAAACTGTTTCTCAAATGTGTTCACAAATCCTTCGTGTTTCCTTTATAGATAGATAGATATATAGTTAAATATATAGATAGATAGATAGATGGATGGATAGATAAATAGATAATTGAATAGATAGATATAGAACAGCCATGACATTAGACTGTTTCTCAAATGTGTTCACAAAGCCTTCGTGCTTCCTTTATAGATAGATAGATAGGTTGACAGATAGATAGATAGTTATATGGATAGATGGATGAATAGATAGATATAGAAAAGCCATATAGATAATATAGTTAGATAGATGGATGGATAGATATAGATAAAGTACTTGAAACTAGACTGTTTCTCAAATGTGTTCATAAATGGAAAAATTTGCTGCAACCTATAGATAGATAGACAAATAGATTAATAGATAGAAAGATAGACCTACCTAATTAATACTTCAACAGAATTTTGATAGATAAATAGATAGATAGATAGACCTACCTAATCAATGCTTCAACAGCTGCCAAACTGTCGCCAATGTCATCGTTGTTAAGAACAGCCTCCTTTTCCTCAAGCCAGCTGAGCGCCAGCTGGTTCTGCTGCTTGAATGCGTGCAGTTGGTTTCCTAAAAATATGACGAGTGTGAGAAAATAATTCTTAGCGTGGGAAATTAATTCTGAGCGTGGGAAAATAATTCTGAGCTTGAATGCGTGCAGTTGGTTTCCTAAAATATTTAGGAGCATTTGAAAATAAATAAAATAATAGGAAAACAAGGGTTGGGGAAGTTCTAACACTTTTGCGTAAACAGGGAGTAAAAGCATTGTCTTAGAAGTGAGGGGATAGTTTATTTGGCAATAATGTAGGTTTCCTATATTTAAAAAAAAATTGGCCTCCAGGAAGTCTCTGTACAGGTAAAAATAAAAAAAATAACAATAGATGGAAGAGTTAGAGGTCCACTTATAAAACAATAAATGAATCTTTTTTCTTCAAATATGCAAATAACATTCAACAAGATGCTTATTGTTTCAAAATAAGGTGAGGGGGGGGGGTGGAGTTTCTATGCTCAACAAGGTTGTCTTTTGCCCCACTAGACCCTAGACGGAAAGTCCCAAAGTTCAATTTTTAAAGTTTTACCTGTAGATCCAATCATATAAGAGAGTTTATGAAAATAATTAGGTTGATCTAAAAAAAAATAAGCACAAACGTCCAGGGCAAATTTGGTACAGAATTTCATTTTCTATAAGTGTACAAACTCCCCCCCCCCCCTATGAAAATGGAAAATAATGAATGTTTAAATACCTTGTATAAGGAGAAGCTTGGCCTGCTCCCACGAATGTCCCACATTCTCCTGTATCTCCGTCGTCTTCTCAATTTCGGCGCCGATTTTCTCGGCTTCGGCGTGACCCTCGGCCACCAGGCTGTCGCCGGTCGCCTTCAGGCCCTTGAACTGCTCCTGCCGCGTGTTCAGCTCGGTCCGCCGCTCCTTGTGGAGAGACAGCAGGACGTCGGCCTCAGCGGCTGAAGTTGGTACTTCAACAGACTAAAATAAACAATGCAATTGATATAAAGTACATTAGAGTAACCAAAATATATTAGAGTACCCGAGGTACATTAGAATAACCAAAATACATTAGAGTACCCAAAGTACACTAGAGTACCTAAAGTACACTAGGGTACCTAAAGTACACTAGAGTACCTAAAGTACACTAGAGTATCCAAAGTACACTAGTGTACCCAAAGTAAACTAGAGTACTTAAAGTACACTAGAGTATCCAAAGTAAACTAGAGTACCCAAAGTACACTAGAGGACCCAAAGTACAATAGAGTAACCAAAGTACAATAGAGTACCCAAAGTACACTAGAGTACCCAAAGTACACTAGTGTACCCAAAGTACACTAAAGTACCGAAGTTGGCACTTCTACAGACTAAAATAAACAATGCAATTGATTTCAGAGAGAGAGGGGACAATGTACTGTTAATTACACTTGTCCCCAAAGATTTATAATAATTATTTTCTGACTTGACAACTTTGGGACCTTAGTGAATAATAATTGGTTGGTTTAAAGGCTGAGTGTTCAAACGTTTCAACAACTTATTTTACACTACAGAAAGGATAATTTTGTTTATCATCATTGGGGGTGTACATCAATTAATCTGCCATTGTCTTATTCCTTTAGATCCATAGGTTTCATGATAAGTAACAGGATGTCTATCTGTCTGGTAGGCTTATAGTACAAAGTATGTCTGATTGTCTGAATTGGTTTACAGACAGACAGACAAAGTAAGTTATTGAGTAGATGTTCTATAGTAATATAAAGCAATCAATATAATATAACAGCTGAGAAGTACATATTTAACCATTTTCCCACCAAAATTGACAATTTGGCGCCATAAACAACAAATGTTGAGTAACCTTGGCTGGAAACATTTAATTTTTTAATTAAGACTGCATTCTAGCCCTCACAAATTTCCGCCAGAAACCGACATTTTCGCGCCAAAATTTGATAATTAAATTTGGCGCAAAAAACAAAAAAGCTACCTTTAATTTCTTGTCCATGTTGAGTAGCCATGCCTGGTACTCCTGGCAGTCATAGATGAACTGGTGGAACTGGACAGAGTTCACCAGACTGGACTCGCGATCTGAAAAAAAACCATCATGTCGTAAATGGACATGGCCTTTCTGATACCATTTATAGAATTGATGCTCTTTCTAAATCGTACCTAATTATGTGGTATGAATCGTCATTTAAAGTTTGAAATCGATAGGACAATTCTAACATGCCTAAATTAACGAAAAAAGCTAACCGTTACGGGCAAACAGACCGACCTTAATTATAGAAAAGCTTATTTTTAAAAACTTACCGACAACTTTCTTATTAGTCTCCGACCACGCGGCCGTCAGGCTTTCCATTTTCTCCTTGACCGGTGCCGTAATTTCGGCCGGATAGTCGGCCAGCAGCCGGCTGCTGACCGTTTTGTGGTCCTCCAGCCGTTTCTCTATACCGACCATATATTCCACGACACTTTCTACCTTCTTGATTAGCTCCTGTAGTTGACATCAGCAATGATATAATTGTCATTGGCGTGGGAAAATAATCATTAGCGTGGGAAAAATAATAATTGGCGTGGAAAAATAATCGTTGGCGTGGGAAAATATTCATTAGCAAGGGAAAATAAAAATGTGTCAATGAAATGAGAATTATATAGGCATCAGCAATGATACAATAATCAGAGAGAGAGAGAGGGGACATAGGGCGGTTGAATACACTAGTCCCCAAAGTTTTATAATAATACGTTTTCTTATTTGTTGGCTTAACAACTTTGGTTACTTTTTATTAAATTTTGATAGGTTGATTCATTAAGTTGAGCGTTCAAACGTTTCAACCATTAATTCTTTTATTGATTAATTAAGTTGAGTGTTTAAACGTTTCAACATATAATTTTAATGAACAGAAGGGGTAATTTTGTGTATCATCATTAGAGATGTACATCAATTCATCGGCCATTGTCTTATCCCTTTAGATCTCAGATATTAAATTAAATTAATCAATAATCATTGCTTTCCTGAACATCTTTAAGGTCTTTTCCCATATCTGTTGAATCAACTACGACAACTGAGTAACAAAAAAGATTTTACCAATTGATATTATTTGAATGTTGCACAATATTTTCATGTGTTCTGATAAAGTGATGCTTGCAGCTGTCTAAAATAATGATATCCCCATACAAATCTCCTCCCCTCCTAAAACAATAAACTAACAGACCAATTAATGAGTCCCATAAAAGCCACTTAAATTTACGACAAACTTGCCCCTGTCAATATTAATATCCATTTTTTTTACCCCAAATGAATTTTAGAAATTTATTTCTTTAATTTATGACAGGGGAAAAATGTTGTCAATTCAGTGGTTTTTCTACTGTCATTTATTTGTCAGTAGGTGGGTGGAGATATGTGGTAGATCGTTTTATTAAGCCCGCTACAAGTTTCACTTTATTAGAGTACATTATAATCTGGTGTAAGATCCAAGTAATAATAAATCCATTACTAAAGGCTAACAAAGAAGAAAATCTTAAAAAAAGGTAAAAATACGAAAATTTAAATGTAGACAGACACACAAACATCTTGCTAACTTAGCAGATATACATCCAAGTAAAATATTTACTTGGTATGGGGAATCTTCGCAAAAAAATTCAGACCTCTATCTCAAATAGTGGCCAAGAAATTCAAGCTTTCCCAATATGCTATTATTTCCCATAAATTTTGGTAAATTCTTGCCTAGTTTTTCTTTGATTCTGGCCAAAGTTTCATCAGTATCTCGTTGGAATGAATGGATTGTGCCAGCAATGTTGAGCCGTTCGCGGTACGTCTTGCTTCCAACCTTCAAAATATAATTCATTTGCGTGGGAAAATAATCATTAGCATGGGAAAATAATCATTAACGTGAGAAAATAAGAATATGCGTGGGAAAATAATCGTTAGCTTGAGAAAATTGGCGGGGGAAAATAAATATTAAGGATAACAAGTAGCAAAGTTAAGTTACATAATATATTTTAAAATTTATATCATGATTGCTGGAAAACTTATAAAATTTTGATGTACCATGAAATGTCAATAAGTAAATTGTTTTTTTTTTGAAGCTGAAGGCTACAAATTTTGGTATTAGATCTACTTTTGGCTGTTAAAGCGGTATATTTCTTGCAGGCTTCCTTTAATCAACTCCAATTATGTACATTACCTTCCTTTCCCCAGTTTTACCGTTACCGTAAGGGCGGGATTCTCCTTAGAGTTAAGTGATCATCTAGAGAATCCACGTGTAATAGGATATTAGGTTAAGTAACATGCATAAGACAACTAACCCTTTGATTGCACGATCTTTGTCTAAGAAGTACTAACTGTGCAATTGCATGGTAGTGAGTTGAACCTGTTTCAGGCCAAAATATTACCCATATTCTAACTATTTATGTCCCGCACCAGACATAGCAGCAGTAAGAACCATTTTTAATGTCTTTAATTATGACGCAGTGTCGGCCCGAGATTCGAACCTTTCACCTCCCCGGCGACGAGCGGATACGCTACTTGTTGACCCACGGTCGCGGGTCCTTTCCCCAATTACCTGCAGTGCTTTCCATTTGTCCCTAATCTCCGCTTGTTTGGCGGTCACCGAGCTCGCCTCAGAGCCCGCCTCCGCCGCCAAATTATCGCCCATCGCCAGTATTTTAAATATCCTATAAAATGTTTACAATTAGCTGGATATTATGTAGGATATTACAAATATTTATGAGATGAAAGTATAAAAAAGAAACCTAATTACATAAAAAAAATTGGTATAGTCCCTTTCGTGGCAACGCCTCTTAAGGGCGATTCGTCGTATTTTCTAAATGGCTTTTGATAGATAGGGTTAGGTTATATTGGGTTAGGTGATTGCACCACTGGGTTAAGCAATTGGCCTCAGAGGGGCTAGAAATGGGAGAAAGGTTACTGTGAAAATACGAACAAACGCCCCTTACCTGACAAAATAAATACAACAAAAAGGAATAGTTGAACAAAATGTATTTATACATGAATTTAGTGAACTGCGTGTTTTTTCCTGTTTAAACTACATTTATAGGGCATATATTTGAAAGAATTTCAATTTTCTTATATACCTTGCTTATTTTCACAAAAAAACAGCATGACGACTAATTTAGTGATATCTAATTGTTCTTTATTTATTGTAATACAAAGGGGGGGGGGGGGGGTTTTAATGCAACCATCTCGTAATCAGTGAGCAAATGGCACTTAGAATTCGAATTTCCATCTATAATTT
This sequence comes from Acartia tonsa, assembly GCF_053477335.1. Taxonomy (NCBI): domain Eukaryota; kingdom Metazoa; phylum Arthropoda; class Copepoda; order Calanoida; family Acartiidae; genus Acartia; species Acartia tonsa. The sequence goes on from NC_137274.1 coordinate 6,488,796, forward strand.
TGCATGAGTAATCCTTGGTAGGTCTATTTTCCCTAAATCGAACAAAAAGTTGGAAAAGTAACGGCTAACGGCTGGCGGCTCATCTGTTTTACCATTTGTTTGATATCTATATTGCAAATTAGTCACGAAACCTCTCTCAACATAATACTCTTTTCTACTCCAAAACGCTATCAAACGGTTCTAGACGATAGCTGTTGGTACTAGAAGTTTTAAAATTGGTTATTGCTATCATTTAACATGAATTAAATCAAAAATATGTTTTTAAAAGTTGATTCCTACAGAATTGATGATGGATTTACCCTGAAAATAGGCAAAAAACGGCTGAACGGCTGAGCCGCTAGCTGTTACTTTTCCAACTTTTTGTTCGATTTAGGGAAAATAGACCTACCAAGGATTACTCATGAAAAAGTTCAGATCGAAATTCGAATTCTAAGTGTCATTTGCTCACTGATTACGAGATGGTTGCATTAAAAACCCCCCCCTTTATATATGTTTGATATTATATATGTAACATTTGATAAAAAACATTTTTCTGAAATGCACTTCATGCAACTATCCTTTAGTGATAATAAACATAATGATAGACGAATTAATAAATAGCAAGAATAACAACATCCATAAGTAGCGAAGCACAAAAATCAAGGATAGAGCTTTTGTTTAGAAAGGATATGTGATCATCATATAAAAAGTCCAAAACCTTTTTTAAAAATAAGTAACTTTGTCTTTGGAGCATGATCGTCAGACAGACGGACAAAGTAAAGGGGGTGGGGGTTAGACTATATAAGTTTGAAGGAATTTTAATTAATATAATAGATTTGAAATCTGCATAAAATTTTAAGGTTTTTTTTATAAAATTCGTTTTTTATATAATTCTTTATTTAAAGGCGCAAATACGATTTAAGTTAATTAATTTTGACATCTGTGATTGGTGGATTGAAAACTATCTGCGCTCTGATTGGAGAAGCTTAAGTGTCGTACATCATTCAACCAATTAGAGCGCGGGTAGGTTTCAATCTAGCTTTCCTATTGGTCAAAATAAATTAACTTAAATCGTATTTGCGCCGTTAAATAAAGAATTAAATAAAAAACGAATTTAATAAAAAAACCTTAAAATTTTATGCAGATTTCAAATCTATTATATTAATTAAAATTCCTTCAAACTTATATAGTCTAGTGGGGGTAATGCAATCATCTCGTAATTAATGTATAAATGGCATTTAGAATTTGAATTTTGATCTGAAATTTTGCATGAGTAATCCTTGGTACGTCTATTTTCTCTAAATCGAACAAAAAGTTTTAAAAAAATCCACGGCTAACGGCTCAGTCGTTTAGCCGTTTTTTTGTGGCTAATTTAAGGGCAAATGTGTCATAAATTACGTTGGAATCAACTTTTTGAAACATATTTTTGCTATAAATAATTTTTTTTTAGATTTCTAGTACCAACAACTACCGGCTAGAACCGTTTGAAAACGTTTTGGAGCGGAAAAGAGAATTGTGTGGAGATAAGTTTCGTGATGGATTTGCCTTGAAAATAGTAAAAAAAAATGGCTAAACGTCTGAGCCACCAGCCGTTAGCCGCTACTTTTCCAACTTTTTGTTCGATTTAGGGAAAATAGACTTACCAAGGAATACTCATGCAAAATTTCAGATAAAAATTCGAATTCTAAGTGCCATTTATACATTGATTATGAGATGGTTGCATTAACCCCCCCATCCCTTATATACTAGATGCTCATAGGTACAGAGAATCATCAACTAAAATTTCAGTCGTCTATCCGAAATAGCAGACGAGACAATTACATTTTGCTTCCAGCATTACAGACTGATGATCTAAAGGGATAAGACAATTGCTAATAAATAGATATACCTCCCCAATGAGGACAACCAAAATTACCCTATACCCCAGAAAATTAAAATTAGTAGTTGAAACGTTTGAATGCTCAACTTAATAAACAAACCAATCAAATATCAGTAAACGTCCCCAAAGTTGATAATACAACGAATAAAGAAAACATTATTATAAAACTTTTGGGACTAGTGTAATAAACCGCCCATTGTCCCCAATCTTTATGGACAGTCAGTGGATGGATAATCCTTATAGGTACTAAAGTAACAGGATGTTTGTGAACCGATCGGGTTCTCCTTAACAGGGTAGCTTCTTATAGGTCCCGGGAAGGTTTATAAATATTTTGGAGGAGGGTACCACCACGCTTCCATGTTAAATCATGAAAACTCGAAATTTAAAAAAAAAAATTGAGAGACTTGAACGAAACATTAGTAGGTATCGTATAGACTTAGAGAGACTGGAACAAAAAAAAACATTTTAAGTGCCACTAGAGGTCTCTAGGGGCGTAGCCGCTAGTAAGTGAAATAAATAGCCTTAAAGATAGAATATGTCGAAACTTATAAGAAGGTAATTATAAGATAAGATAGACAAAGAGGGTAATTTTTTCTTTAAGTTGGGTGTTGGGGTTTAGTCAAATGCGCTTATTAAGTCAAACTGTTCCAAACTATGACCAAATGTATATGAATATATGTAATGGTCATAATTAAGAACAGCTTGACTCACTATGAGCATTTGACTAAAACACAACTTTAACAGAAAATATGCAAAACAAGGATGACAACAAAGCAAATAAAATTATGAATGGATATCGGGATTAAATTAGCAATATATCAGGGCCATAAAAATAAACATTTTTACTTAATAAAAAAGTCACGGAACCTTCAAAATCACAGAAACCTAAAAATCTCTCTATCATCTTGAAAAGGAGAAAAGAAGATCACAAAAACTTGAAAATCTAGTAATCGATCTAGCACCCCAATTATTGGGCAAATCTTGATGAAAGTTGGTTGAAATATGTAGAATGTGAACATATTTACTCCCAAAAATTTCAGCTGTCCATCTTAAATAGGAACCAAGAAAAGCATGTTTCCCAGGAATAAGGTATAACCAACAAGCGAAATAATCTAAAATAATATCTGGGGGGCAAATGGAGAGGTCGTCAATTTTACGATGTGTTGCCCCCCAACGACAGCTGAAAAACACGTATAGGTTTCGTGATTTTTTTCATAATTAATTTCGTTATTGGTATAAGCTGCATGTTTCCCCCTTTCAGTGTCTGACAGACGGACAGACACTTGAAATTATAGGGTAGCTTCGCTACCAAAAATGACCTCCTTAGTATACAGAGAAAAAAAATCTACATACCTTTCCTCATCCACTCTCATATCACTATTCACATCATCCAATTTCTTTTGAAGTTCCAGGCAATGTTCATAATCCTTGCCAAGGTCACCTGCGTGGGAAAGTATTCGTTAGCGTGGAAAAATAATTATTAGCATGAGAAAAAAAAAATTTGTGAATGAGAAAGAGACTAGTAGGTTGCGGGTAAATTCCGTAAAGGTGTAAGTTTTAATAGTAGAACTATAATATTCACAAAATATGTGTATTCCTCATTGAAAAGAACTATAGACCCCAAAAAAATTTTAAGATATAAAAAATTTGTTAAAAAAACTCGAAAAGTTCATTAAATGGTTCGCTAATGTCAAAAATTACAAATAATGCCAATTATTTCAAAGATATTTATTTTTTTAACATTATTTGATTGTCTCCATGGTAATTTTATGTATTATATGTTAAAAATTAATTTTTGTCACTTGACATTAGCAAAGCATTCGGTAAAAATTTCAGGGTTTTTTTACCTATTAATTTTCAGGTACCTTTAACTTAAAAAAAAATATTGTCCCTGGTTCTATTTAATACACATATTTAGAGATTATCGTTCTACTACTGTTTTTAAGCCTTAGAACTCACACCTTTACGGAATTTACCCGCAACCTTCTGGTCTCTTTAATATTTTTACTTGTAAAACATTAGTTTCCTTGTTTTAGACAATTTGACTCAAATTTTTTGAGATATTTTTACTATGATTAGGGTTGTTCTTTAAAAGTGATTTCAGTTACTGGCATACTAACTTTCTGCCCAAAATAAGCTCATACTTTCGCTTCTAGCAGGTAAAAGTTAATATCAAATTTCTGATGTGAGGGCTAGAAAATTGTTGAAGATTTTCAACTCCCTAAAATGTTGTTTTAAGTCATCTAGGCAGGGTTTCGGATCCGCATTGATTTTTTGCGGATCCGGATCCTCAAAATTTGGTCAGTGCGGATCCTTGACAATAAAAATAAAATCACCAAACCTTTCAAAAAATATTTATTCTTTAATTCGAAGTCAAAAATACTTTTAATTTTCAAGTATGACCCTAAACCTTAAAGATTGGCTCTCATCAAGAGAATGTCTGAGATTGTATATAAATCTAGGTAGATTTTTTCATTTTTTCCGCATTTTTTTGAGTCCAAGGATCCGGATCCGGATCCTTGGACTCAAAAATATGCGGATCCTTGCGGATCCGGATCCGAAACCCTGCATCTAGGTATGACTTTTTTGTTATTGAAGCTTTTTTATTGGGCCTTTCAGCAGTTAGAGAGGTGCAATTCCTACAAACTATGGGAAAATAGAAATATAGAAAACATGAACTAGTCATGAGAAAGTGCATTAGAGCTACAAAAAATCCATCTAAGCGTGAGAAAATTGAACAAGAGCGTGAGAAAATTTATCAGAGCGCAGGAAAATAGAACAAGAGTGTGAGAAAATTTATCAGAGCATGGGAGAGTTCAATAGAGAGCGTGAAAAATTAACTTGAGCGTGAGAAAATTTATCAGAGCGTGGGAAAATCTACCTTGCGACACCATGAGCTCCTTGTCCCTGATCCAGGTCTCAATCTTGTCCACCTCGTTCTGGAACTCCAGAATTCCACGGGCCTCCTCCAGTCCTGCAGGTTTTTATATATAGATAGATAGATGGATAGATATATAGAAATAGAAATTTAGATATAAATTACTCGTAATTTTAAGTGGATAGATCGATGAATTGATAGATAGATTGATAAATGGATAGATGGAAAGAAGGAAAGATATATAGAAAGATACAAAGATGGAATGATAGTTGGATAGATAAACAGATAGAAAAACACAGAGATAGATGGACAGAAAAATAGATGGATAGATACATAGATAGATGGAGATATAAATAGATTAATAATTTGATAGATAGAAATAAAAAACTTTAGATGAAAAAAAGTTGTAATTGTAAGCATATAGATAGATGAATAACTTAATAAGTGGATAGATACATAGATAGATTGATAAAGAGAATAGTGGGTTGCTCTAAAAATCCTTACAGGTTGTGAGTTTTAAGTTAAAAACAGTAGTAGAACGATAAAAATTTATGTTATCTTTTTAAAAAAATTTGGTCTTTAGTTCTTTCAATAAGAAATACTTATATTTAGTGAATATTATCGTTCTACTACTATTTTTAAGCCTTAAAACTCACACCTTAAAGGATTTTTAGAGCAATCTACTCCTCCCTTGATAGATGGATAGATATACAGATAGATGGATAGATAGATAAAAGGATATATAGAAAGATAGATTGCATTTGTCAGATAGATAGCTATACAGATGCATATATAAATAAATGTGTATAAGAGGTGAACTCACAAATAAAATATGAATTTTGCAAATTGTTGCATTCATGTTTGCACTCTTCAGATGTCAATGTAAAACTAAAGTTTAAAATGAATTTAAATTTAAAGGATTTTTACAAATATTTTGGAAGATTTTTGTAAATAATAATTTTCAAAAATTAATAAATAGACATATGGATGGATAAATAGATAGATATATACACAGATATTTAGATAAATAGATAGATAGATAGATACACAGATAGATAGATATAATATTTTACTTTAAGATATATCATTACATCTATTTTAAACTTTTTTTAAAAGATGGATAGATATACAGATTGATATATATACAGATGGATATATAAATAAATGAATAGATAGACAGATAGATGGACTAATAGATAAATATATATAAGGTCTTACCTTTATAAATAGATACACAGATAGATAGATGAATAGATGGACAGATAGATTTATAATTGGATACATAGATAGATGAATATATAGATAGAAAGATAAATAAATTGACAAGATAGAAATAATAAACTTAGATGAAAATAAGTTGTAATTGTAAGCATTTAGATAGATAAATAAGTGGATAGATACATAGATAGATGGATAGATATACAGATAGATGGATATGTAGATAGATTGATAATTTGACATATAGATAGCTATACAGATACATATATAAATAAATGAACATAAGAGGTTAACTCACAAACGAAAAATGAATTTTGCATATTTATTCAAACATTATAATTTGTTTCGTGCATGTTTGCACTCTTCAGATTTCAACGTAAAACTAAAGTTTAAAATGAATTTAAATTTAAAAGATTTTTACAAATATTTTGGAAGATTTTCCTACATAATAATTTTTAAAAATTAATAGATTGACAGATGGATAGATAAATAGATGGATGGATAGATACACAGTTAGATATATATAATATTTTACTTTTAGATATATTTCAATTTTTTTTCAAAGATAAATGGACAGATATAACGTCTTACCTTTTGATATAGCATTACTTTAATTTTGAAGTGCCTTCCAAGATAGATAAATAAATAGATATATAGAAGGTTGATAATTGAATAGATATTTTGAAGTCCTCCAAAGATTTATAGATAAATAGATAGATAGATATAATGTTTTACCTTTAGATATAGCATAGCTTCTGTTCTTAAGTTCTTTCAAAGATAGAAAGATAGATATATAGATAGATAGAGTGATAATTGGACTGAAAGATAGATAGATATAATGTTTTACCTTTAGAAATAGCATTGCTTCTATTCTGAAGTGCCTCCCAAGCCTTTACCAGACTGTTCAAGTTACTAAAAAAATGACACTTATATGTATGAAAACAAGGATGACAACATCCATAAAAACGAAGCACTGAAATGGTAGGACAAACATACATGCATCAGAATATGCGTTGGAGCATGAGAAAATTTATTTGAGCGTGGGAAAAAATAATTGTAGCGTGGGGAAAAATATGAGAGGTTAAATGACTACCTGTTAACTTCAGCCTGGGCTTTATGTCCTTGCTTCACAAGTTGGTTTCCTGTGGCGCACACTTCTGTGATCTGCCCCTTGTGCCGGTCTATCTCAGCCTAAGAATTTGGTCAACGGTAAGTGGGTTAAAAATAGGGTTGGGGAGGATATCCGGCCATTTTAAATATCCATCAGGTTACCGGATATTAAATCTATCCGAATACCGGATATCCAGCTGATTTATAATGCCGGATATCCGGTAATTTGCAGGATATCAAACGTTGGCAAGATATCAAGCCGGATAACTGATATCCGGCATTAGAAATCAGCCAGATATTCGGTATCCGGCCAAATAAGTATCCTGCTAAAAATAAAAATGTTTCTGTATTAATCTTGTTTACAAGTGAGGTCTGTTTTTTCATTCTTTACTTTTTTATAGCGAAGCTACTCTATAATTCACTATGTCCGTCCGTCAGTCAGTCCGTCAGTCAGTCCGTAACGCTATGGGGGAAACGTGATTTTCTCGGCTCCTATTTAAGATAGACAGTTGAAATTTTTAGTGAAGATTCCTATGACATATGCCCATCTAATCTATACATTGTTTTGTCCGTCTGTCTATCAATTGGGGTGCTAGATCGATTCCTAGATTTTTACGTTTTTGTAATTTTCTCGATTCCTGTTCAAGATAAATGGCTGGAATTTTCAGGTATTGAATAAATTTAGATTTCACATATTCTGATAAAGTTTTGTTTAGATGCCCTTATTGGTTGGGGTGCTAGATCGATTCCTAGATTTTTAAGTTTTCATGATTTTGTCAATCCCTATACAAGATAGACAGTTGAAATTTTCAGGGATTGAATAAGTTTACATTTTGCATATTTCCATTAATTTTTATTAAGATACCTTTATTGGTTAGGGTGCTAGATCGATTCCTAGTTTTTCAAATTTTTGTGATTTTCTCAACTCCTGTTCAAGATAAACGGTTGGATTTTTAGTAGCGAAGCTACTCTATAATTCACTTTGTCCGTCCGTCAGTCAGTCAGTCCGTCAGTCCGTCAGTCCGTCAGTCCGTCAGTCCGTAACGCTATGGGGGAAATGGGATTTACTCAGCTCCTATAAAAGATAGAATGCTGAATTTTTTTGACAACATTCCCATTATTAAGGAGCACATTTGACTATAAAACATCATTTGCGGTCGGACCGATTTTTAGCAGGTTTTAGGCTATTTTTATATTTTTCACATTTTTCTCCATATCTTCAGTGTTTATGGTCCGATTTTCAAAATTTTTTCAGTTACAGATATCAAAATTAAATTTCCTGTCGTTTAAAGAAACAATAATGAAGGCCAGACTGCCTTTTTAGCAGGTTTTAGGCTATTTTTATATTTTTCACATTTTTCTCCATATCTTCAGTGTATGGTCCGATTTTCAAAATTTTTTCAGTTATAGATATCAAAATTAAATTTACCGTCTTGTAAAGAAGACAACCATGACGGCCAGACTGCCTTTTCAGAAGGTTTTAGGCTATTTTTGTATTTTTAACATTTTTCTCCATATCTTCAGTGTTTATAGTCCGATTTTCAAAATTTTTTCAGTTGTAGATAACAAAATTAAATTTCCCGTCTTTAAAGGAAATAACCATGACGGCCAGACTGCCTTTTTGGCAGGTTTTAGGCTATTTATAAATATATTTAACGCTTTTTTCCATATCTTCAGTGTATATGGTCCGATTTTCCAAATTTTTAAAGTTTTTAAGGATTTAAAAATTAAATTTTTTGTCGTTTTAAGAAAACAACCATGGCGACCAGACTGCCTTTTATAAGGTTTTTGGCTATTTTTATATGTTTTACATATTTCCCAAGATCTTTGTTTATTCTGATCCAATTTTCAAACTTTTATGTGATATCAGTATCAAAATAATTTTTCCCATTGTTATGAGCATCTTTAATATAATTTACTTTGACCATCGTTATCTTACAAAATAAAACAAGGTTTCATATTTATTTTATCCAATAAATATATTCTTGATTTTAGTAAAAACCTTTTAAGTCTACCTGTACGTATTCCCATCTACGATTTTTTGTGCTTCGCTACTTATGGATGTTGTCATCCTTGTTTAGTAATTAATTAAGTCAACATTCTTCATATTTTGACCAAGTTTTTTAAACACTTACTATTTTTTGGGGTGCTAAATCGAATTTAGATTTTAACGTTTTTCTTATTAGCTTAAGGCTTCAAAAGACCATTATACAATATACATTTTTAAAAGGTTTTGTGATTTTTATAATTGAAGTTTTTTATTACATAATCTATAGATCATTTCCTGTTGTATATTTATAATTTTTGAGCTTCGCTACTTATGGATGTTGTCATCCTTGTTTATCTATATTTCTGTCTGTATGTCTGACTATCTGTCTGACCCTTTGTATGCAGAAAATTAGGATCATGGAAACAAAACAAAGTTGCAGGTTTCATCTATCTATCTTTGTATCTATCTATCTAACTGTCTGTTTGTATACCTGTAATGCTTGATGTTTCTGTAGTAATCTGATTTTCTCAGTGAGATCTGTGCTCTCATCCTCAACTTGTTTCCTTGAGGAATCCAAAATTCTTTGCTTTTCCTCAATCCAAGATAATTCCTCTGCTGTTTCCTAGAATAGCGTGGGAAAATAATTATAACCGTGAGAAAATAATTCTATACGTGGGAAAATAATGCTAATCATGGGAAAATATAACTACGCATGTTAAAATAACACTACAGATGGGAAAGTTATTTATCACATCATCATAAAGACAGCTTTCATAGAAACATAGAATAATGGATGTAGAATATATGTGGATATTAAATCAGGAGAAAAATTGTTGTCAATTTAGGTTGCAATTATCCCTTATCGCCATGATTGGGCGGACCATTTATCTAGTAGGAGGGGAGGGGATGGCGGAAATCATTATTTTAGCCCAGTAGAGTTCAATTTATCATAGAATAAGAAAATCTTGTGTAAGACCCTAGTAATAATAAATCCATTCATAGAATAGTTACTTTTATCTCTTTGTTTCCTAAAAACATAATATATATTTCTTTGCTGTTTCCTAGAAACATAGATACATTAATTTCTTTGCTGTTTCTCAGAAACGTTAATACATATTGATAGATAGATATTTTTAACAAAATGATGGCGGGGCGCACTGATAAAGTTTTGCCCTTTTCAAAAACTAAAAGCGCTAAAATAAGGCATGGTAGTAATACTTGTTTTTGTGTAGTTTCCCCAAATTGACGATTACCATTGGTTATTAGGTATATTATTCAAATGTTAAATGTTTTTTTTCTTCTGGTTTTTCTACTCTTTTTTCTTAAACTTTTATCATGAACATGTTTAATTATGAGTGTTATGTTTTTGTTTGTAGCTGTTTGCTACGCAACTTAGAAAATAAATATTTCTTGTTATAGTAGCTTTGCTAAAATAATTTGTAGAGGTTTTACAAAAAAAAACCTGTTATTAGATATTTTATAAGTTCCCCGGGGAGAGAAAATAATGGATATTTATTTTTAGGGTTGGCAATCCGAATCCGGAATCCGCCCAATTTTTGACCACTTTGGAATCCGAATCCGGAATCGGTTTTTTAATAGCGGATTCGGATTCTTAATTGGAAGGCTAAAGTAAGCGTCTTGAGTTTTTTCTTTCAACTCCCCCTTTTTGAAGGCAAAGATTATCATCATTATCGATTCTCGGAAGTAAATTATAGAGAACACCCGAAACATTATTTTTTAGGACATATGTAGCACTTAAAAGGACTCTCCACAGAAAAATCAACTTTGGATTTTTGAAAATCTAACCTGAAACTATTATTCTCTGTTCAATTTTAGGCATTTTTTGTTTTTGTGGCATCGCGATCGAAGCCCTTTGAAAATTTTGTCCGCCGCCTATTTGTACTGCCGCTATAACAATATATACTACACTTTCCTCCACTCAATATGTGTTCGCCGCTAAAGAACATTTGCTCCATTGCAACCGGCCGCTCTACGATTTATCCTCTTCCTTGACTGGACAATCCTGCCGCCTCCATTTTGTGTTCGCCTCCGCCAAATATAACCATCTTTTGCTGCAGTTGCCGCATTCATCGCCCTTCTCCGGCGCTACTCCGCTATACATTGCGTACGTAGCTATACACAACACCCCCAGCCTCCATTTAATTTCTGAACAAGGGAGAGGGAAGCATGTATTAAAAAGCGACGTACAGCGGAGTAGCGGCGGAGAAGGGCGGCAAAAATAGAAACTAAAAATTACTAAAGCAGCACAAATTAAATGGCGGGAGGATTCACTTAAAGGAGGTAAAAAATTTCAAAGGGCTTCGATCGCGATGCCACAAAAACAAAAAATGCCTAAAATTGAACAGAGAATAATAATTTCAGGTTAGATTTTCAAAAATCTAAAGTTGATTTTTCTGTGGAGAGTCCTTTTAAACTTTTATTTTTAAATAAAGCCTTTTAAAATATTGCTAGAATCCGAAATCCGCCAAAAATAAGAATCCGGAATCCGCCATTTTTTTGGACGGATTCTTGTAAGAATCCGAATCCGGTCCAAAAATTTGATGGATTGCCATCCCTATTTATTTTATCAATAATCATCATTAAATTGAAATAAAAAAAACCATATAATATTTCTGAAAAAAAGTGTTATGTAGTTTAATCTTAGACATACTACCGACTGCGCCTCAAGCATCTCGGGGCTTCAAAAGTTCAAATCCCAGGAGAAGCAGGAGAAAACTTTATAAAACATGGGAAAAACTAATCTGTAGAAAGGTGCAGTTGCACATAGTGCATTTAAAATTGAATTTAGTGAACTGCATATTTTTTTCTTACTTACTTTTTTATTGTTAAACAAAATTATATATGTTTGATGGTGGTATTCTTGAAACTTATGCTTGCAATCAAACTTGTTAAATGAAATGCAAGTTATGATTAAGAATAACTGTTCTAGCACTACAGAGGTCTATAATGAAGTATTTAATCCCAGGGAGCATGAGAAAAATAAGAGAAGCGTGGGAAAATTTAATAAAACTGGGGAAAAACTTACCTGTACAAATTAGCATAGAGATGCTTGAGATTAAGCTAATCTGTTCTAGCACTACAGAGGTCTATAATGAAGTATTTAATCCCAGAAAGCATGAGAAAAATAATAAACGCGTGTGAAAATTTAATAAAATCTGGGAAAAACTAACCTGTAGTTTCACGAAATGCATTTGAACTTAATTTAGTGATCCGCATATTTTTTCCTGGTTAATTGGTTAAACTACATTTATATGGCATTATTTTAAAGAATTTTAATTTTCTACCATGTAGTTTTTAAAATATCATGACTTGATAATCGTCTTTTTAAATTGCATAGGTATATCACAAAAAGACGATTTTCAAAACTACGTGGTAGAAAATTGAAATTCTTTCAAATATATGCTATATAAATTTAGTTTAACCCATTAACTAGCGAAAAATATGCGGATCACTAAATTAAGTTCAAATGCATTTCGTGAAACTACCCCTTTAGCATGTAGATGGTTGAGATTAAGCAAATCTGTTCTAGCACTGCAGAGGTCTTAAACATTTGTTCATTTACACCCAGATGCGTGTAAAAATAATAAACGCGTGGGAAAATTTGATAAACCATGGGAAAAACTAACCTGTACAAATTTCGCATAGAGATGGTTGAGATTAAGCAAATCTGTCCTGGCACTGCAGAGGTCTCCAACCTTGGCGCGTTTGCTGGCAATCTCACTCAGCTTAGCCTAGCGGTCATTATCAACTTTAGAATATCAGATGCATAAAATAGTTATTGGAGCATTGCATTATAAACAGCTTTCCGCAGATATAAAATGTACAATTACAAAATTAAAACCAGTTTTTTAGCCCTGAGATGCTGAAGGCACAGGGTAAAAATACTGGTTTTAATATTATGATTGTACATTTTTATATTCGTAAAAAAAACAATGCTAGACATAATTTTTAGTATGGCTGAGAACTGGTTCTAATCCACAGGATATTAATTGGTTCAAAGCAATATGGGAAAAAAATTTAAGCATGGGAAAAATAATTGGTGTGTGAGAAAAATAATTGGAGCATGGGAATAATAATTAGAACCTGGGAATAATAATTCTAGCATGAAAAAATTATTCAAGTGTGGGAAAAATAATTTGAGCATGGGAAAAATAAATAGAGCATAAGAAAATTACTAAAACACAGGAATATTCTAAAGAAAATTATTCCTTGATGGTGGCAGTGTCGAAGTGTTCCTGCCTAATCAGCTTGTCAGCATGTTCCCTTAATTATAAAGGTTTACATTGTAAGTCACTTTGTAAGATTTACAGAATAAGTGATCTAGTCATACAGAAAATCAGCTGATAATAATGGAGTGGTAATAATGATTGTTAATCAAAATATTCTGAAATAACATGAAAATTCATAGTTGAAGAAGGTAGTAAATTTTGAGAACATTATATTGATAGAAATTAAAATAGTAAGGGATACCCCCTCCCCCCCCCCCTCAAAAAAACATCACTGATATTAATGCCAACCCCCCTCCTAAAATATCACCCCCTACCCCATTTATGAATATAAAAAGAAAAAAATATGTTCAACACAAAGTCAGTTAAAATGAAACTTACTTTAGGCCGAGATATTTTTCTTCTTGTGAGGCTACCAGGTTCATGAAAGCCTCATGGGCCTTCAGAGCAGCCTCAGCCTCAACAATTGTGTGGCCTGTGTCTGTATGGCTCAGAGCTATCTCCTAGGAGAGAAAAATGTGTAAAATATAAAAATAGCCAAAAACCTGCTAAAAAGCAGTCTGACCGCCATGGATGTCTTATAGTTAATTGTTCTTAATGATGGGAATGCTGTCAATAAGTTTCAGCCTTCTATCTTTTATAGGAGAGAAAAAATCAAGGGTAAGTGGGTGAAAAAAAATTAATGTATCTGTAGTAATCTTGTTTACACAGTGAGCTTTGCTTTTCCATTGTCTATCTTGTCTGTCTGTCTGTCTGTCTGTCTGTCTGTCTGTCTGTCTGTCTGTCTGTTCTACCCTACCCTAATTTTCAATTATAGAGCCCCTGAATGCTATGGGCGCGTCAAAAATTCTAAATAAAATCATAAAAAGGTAAGTAGGTAGTCAGGAAGAGAATAATACAAATAAACCACAATTTAAAGTAACATCAGTGGCGTGAACAGGGTTTTACTAGAAGGTTGCTCTTAGGTGGTTAAAAAGATTACCCATTCTTTATTTCATGAAGGGCTTTAACACCCCCCTTCAACTCCCCCTCCCTTCGCCCTCCTTCCACACGCTTATGCTTACAATATCCACCTTACCTTACCATATTTAACTATCTATCAATCTATTTTCAACATGTTCATCTTTTTATCTAATTATCCATCTATCAAACTATGTATACACCTGTTTTTTATCTATCCATCTATTTTTAATCTATCTAAAATAACTATCTATCCATGTAATTTCTATCTATCTATCTATCTATCTATCAATCAAACTATAAAAGATTAAATCACAAACAAAATATGAATCTTACATATTTATTTAGTATCGTTACAATTTATTTGCACTCCTAAGATGTCAATATAAAACTAAAGTTTTAAATAAATTTAAAGGATTTTTACAAATATTTTGGAAGATTTTTTGTACATAATAATTTTCTCTATCCATCAATTGTAATATGTCTATCTATCTTCTAATCTATTTTCTATCTATCTATTTTCCATCTATCTATCAATCAATACTAAAATATCTATTTATATGTATAGGTATCTATTTTCTGTTTAACAATCTAATATAAAAATCTATCCCCCTGTCTTCAATCTATTATCTTAAACTATGTATCCATCTATATCCTGTTTATCTATCTATCAACTTGTGTTTCCACCTATTTTCAATCTATCTATCTATCTATCTTGCCTGCGCAGTTAGGGTGGCCAATATCTGTTTAGCATCTCTGAGGTAGAAATGAATGTCAATCAGCTGATCAAGATAGATCTGAAAAAAACAAGGATGACAACATCCATAAGTAGCACATCGTAAAGAGAAGGAAAAGGGAAGGGAAAATGAAAGAAAAGTGAAGGGAAAGTGAAGGGAAAATGAAGGGAAAGAAAGGGGAAAGGGAGGTAGAAATGAATGTCAATCAGCTGATCCAGATAGATCTGAAAAAAAAACAAGGATGACAACATCCATAAGTAGCAAAGCAATAAAGATTTAAAAGTTTCATGTCCTTTATGAAACCACTTAAAGTAACGACGGGAAATTAAATTTTAAAAACAGACGATATGGGTAAAGCTGCTTATAAGCTGTCAGACCGCCATTACAAAGAAATTGAATTTGTCATTACAAAGAAAAGAAAGAGAATACCTCAAATAAAATCACGAAACCTCTAAAACATAAGGTATACCATATGTCTTTTGAAGATTGTAAGAGAGAAAGTAAATATAAAGTTAGAAGTGAAGGGAATGTGAAGTGAATTTGAACAAGTTTAGGGGATGTGAAAATGGAGAACAGAAATTGAGTAGTGAAGAGGGAAATTAAGAAGTAATGAAGTGAAGGGTAAGTAAAGGGGAAGGGAAATGAGAAGAAAAGTTAAGAATTAGTTGAAAAAAAAGGAAAAGAGAAGAAGTAATTGAGAAGTGACGGGGAAGTGAAGGGGGGGAAGTGATGGGGGAAAAAGGAAGGGAAAGTAAGTTTTTTAAACTTCTACCTACCCAAAATTTTATAAACTGGAACCCAAAATTTCATTAATTGGTACCCAAAGTGTTTAACATACTGACCTTTTTATGCTGCCAGGCTGTGTGCAGTTTCTGTCTCTCCGCCAAGACGGAGGCGGTGCCGCTGCCAACTTCAGCGGCCGCGGGATGCGACTCTAAACGCGGGAGGTATATTTTTGATTTAAAAAAAAACCTTTGTCTGGATGTCCTTTAACCTCTTTAGATCATGGAAAGAAAACGAAGTTGCGGGTACCGTCGTATTTTCACAGTAGCTTTTCTGCTATTTCTAGCCCCTGCAGGGCATATTTTCTAACCCTGCAGGGCAAATCATTAACATTTACTTAACCTAAAATAACCTTTCAAATGCTACTGTGAAAATACGATGAAACCCGCAACTTCGTTTTCTTTCCATGACCCAAAAAACATTTAGTAAAGAGTTAAGTATAGTCCCTTTCGTGACAACGCCTGTTAAATGACGTTTCGTCGTATTTGCACAGTAGCATTTGATAGGTTATTTTAGGTTAGGTTAAGTTTGGTGATTGCCCCGCAGGGTTAGGCAATTGGCTCCGAAATGTTAAACCCCCCGCAGGGGTTAGAAATAGGAGAAAAGCTACTGTGAAAATATGACAAAACGCCCCTTAAGAGGCGTGGTCACGGAAGAAACTATAACCGAAATCTTTCTCAACCCAATTTAAAAGGAAAAGGTCTAATTTTTGGTAACGTCCAATAGACAACCAACCCTTTAATTTCCCAAACTTTGTCAGCAAGTCATTTGTGTGTTATGCAAGGATCTCAATGAATAGAACAATTCTTATAATAAAGTAACAGGATGTGTGTTTGTGTCTGTTTGTGTGTCTGTACCGAAGGATCTCGCTAACCGCTGAACCGATCGAGTTCTCCTTAACAGGGTAGCTTCTTATAGGTCCCGGAAAGGTTTATAACCCTTTTTAGGGAGGGTACCACCACCCTCTTAAGAGAAATCACATATAGAGACTTCAACGCAACATAAGTAGGTAACGTATTATGAAAAAAAAAACATTTAAAGTGCCACTAGAGGCCTCTAAGGAGAACGCCAATAATGTAAACCCCCAATTACAGGAAACAAAATTACATCTTATATAAAGAATAAAATTATTCATGGTAATCCTTAGTGAAGTACCCAAAGTTTTAACACAACGAATAAAGCTAGCGGTTAGTCAAATGCGCTTATTAAGTCAAACTGTAATTAATAAGAATC
Source organism: Acartia tonsa (assembly GCF_053477335.1). Lineage (NCBI taxonomy): Eukaryota > Metazoa > Arthropoda > Copepoda > Calanoida > Acartiidae > Acartia > Acartia tonsa. The sequence continues at coordinate 6,505,810 of NC_137274.1, forward strand.
AAATGTATATTAGTAGTTTATAGCATCGTATTATAAACAGCTTTCCGCGGATTTACTATTATAAGATGAAAACAAGTTTTTTTTATCCCCGAGATGCCGAAGGCACGGGCTATAAAAACTGGTTTTAATCTTATGATTGTACATTTTTATATTCGTAGAAAACTGGGTATAACACGATGCTAGATATAGTTTTTTCGTATGGATGAGAACCGGTTCTTATCCAACAAAAATGTTTATAATTAAGAACAGTTTGACTTAATAAGCACAGTTGATACAGAAAATACTCTCTACTAATAAGAAGTTTAAAGATGACAGGGCGATTCCAACAAATATATCCTTCCCTGAAGTCATAGCCTCTCCCAGAGCCACGACCTCGCTAAACACTTTCTCTCTTGTCTCAATTTCAGCCTGCTCAATAAATATTTCTATGGTAAAAGCCAGGGATCTAAAGGGATAAGACAATGGCCGGTAAATTGAGTACATCCCCAATGATGATACTCAAAATTACCCCTTAGATTACAATTAGTAGTTCAAACGTTGGGACACTGAATTAAATTAACCAACCTATCAAAAATCACTGAAGACCACAAAGTTGTTAAGCCAACCAATAAGAAAAGGTTATAAGACTCAATAAACATTTTTATGGTAAAAGCCAGAGAGAGATGGGACAATGGGCTGTTTATTACACTAGTCCCCAAAGTTTTCTTATTGGTTTGCTTAACAACTTTGGGGACTATCGTGAATTTTGATTGCTTGATTCATTAAGTTAAGTGTTCAAACGTTTCAACCATTATTTCTAATCTATAGAAGGGGTAAATTTGTGTATCATCATTGGGGATTTTACATCAATTTATCGGCTATTGTCTTATCCTGCCTCTTAGAGCATAGCCGCTAGTTTTCAGAATAGGTTTTCATGATTGCATGAATTATTAAGTTGAGTGTTCAAACGTTTCAACCACTCTTTTTAAATCTATAGAAATATTTCCTTGAGATTTTCATGTTCTGCTTTCAAAACTTGGGCGGAGGCTGCGTCAGATACCTTCTCTTCTGTGGTCAGGCTGCGTCTAGATATCAATATATTAATAAGAGTGAAGGGAAAGTGAAGGGAACTTAAAGGGAAAGTGAAGTTAAATAAAAGTTAAGGAAAAGTTAAGTAAAGAAAAGGGAAAGTAATGAGAAATTAAAGGAAAAGTGAAGGGAAATTAAAGAAAAAGTTGAAAGAAAGTGAAGGGAAAGTGATGGGAAAGAAAGGGGAACGTGTACCTAAGCCCAGAGGACCATGCCAGGAGATCTCTGGTGATGCTAAGGAATGTGAAGTAATCAATGCATGACACCATGAAGTGAAAAGAGAGTAGAGGGAAGTAAAGGGAAAGTGAAGGGGAAGTGGAGGGGAAGTGGAGGAGAAGTGGAGGGGAAGTGAAGGGAAAGTGGAGGGGAAGTGAAGGGAAGGTGAAGGGAAGGTGAAGGGAAAGTGAAGGGAAAGTGAAGGGAAAGTGAAGAGAAAGTGAAGGGAAAGTGAAAGAAAGTGAAAGAAAGTGAAGGGAAAGTGAAGGGAAAGTGAAGGGAAAGTGAAGGGAAAGTGAAGGGGAAGTGAAGGGAAAGTGTACCTGAGCCCGGAGGACCAGGCCAAGAGATCTCTAGTGATGCTGAGGAATGTGAAGTAATCATTGCTTGATACCAGGTCTCCTTTCCGTATCTCACTCTTCTCCTACAAATTAAGCAAATATTATCAATAAATCACTGAAAGTCATCAATCATTCTTAATATCATAATATTTATCATTTGACAAACTGTCTATGGTTTGATTTTTATGAACTTCACTCTTCTATCTATTTACCTAGCATGTTTTATAAATAATTTTTTTTGGCGGCGGCAGAAAACGGCTGTAAACGTCGGGAGCGGCTGTCACCGATATTTTTAAAAGTAACTTTGGCCCTATAGAAACTTAAATCCAAAGTTTGCTCAATTTTGGTTAAAGGGTTCTCGAGTAACCCTACCCCCCCCCCCTGCCCAGACCATTCTTATTCACATCCTCCTTTTACGTAAATCAATCAATTAAGCTTTAAATCTGTCAATCAACATATCTAAAAATATATTAATTAATTTATTAATTTAGGTAAAACAATCAATCATTTAATGAATATATTAATCTACCAATCTATCAATACTTTAATTAATCAACTAAATATCTATCAATCAACTAAACTATTAATTTACAAATCAATAAATCCAGGAAAATCAACTAATCAAAAAACTTACAACTAACTATTAATCAATCTACCCATCAATCAATAAAACTATTAATAATTCAAAAAGTTCAGGTCAACCAATGAATCAATACATCAATCAATAAAAAAAAACTATCAATTCTTCCAAATCTCACTCTTTCCTATAAATTGAGCAGATCGCCCCCCCCCCCCCCATCATTCGTTGAATTTTGGGTAAATTAATCAATCAATAAATCAATCTATCAAATTAACAATCATTTTATCAATAAACAATAATTTAATAATTCTAGGTCAATCAATCAATCCATACATTAATCAATTTATTAATTTTTAAACCCTTACTCTTAACAAATGAATATGGCATATATTGCCAATTAATCAGTAAATTTTAGGCAATTCAATCAACCAATCAATCAATTTACAACTAACTATTAGTCAATCTATCAATTTATCAAACAATCAAATTATCAATCTACCAATCAATCAATTAAACTATCAATCTTTGAATTTTGGGAACCATACTATTTTTCTATAAATAGAGCATATATTATCAATAAATCACTTAATTTTAAATCATTCAATCAATCCAACTCTCATTTAATCTACCGATCAATCTATCAATCAATCAATCAATCAATCTTAGTTACCTTAAGACTGTTCCAAGCGACCATGACTCCATTGAGTTGTTTACTCACATGAACAGAACTCTCTGGATATTTCTCCTGAAAAATTAATAAGTTTCGTCATTAGTTAAGCTTATTATGTTGAAATAATCAAAGGATGTAAAATATACTTCGATATTATGACAGGAGAAAAATTGTCGTCAATTTAGGTTGCAATATCCCCTCGCGTTTTTTGGTCAGGCCGTTCATCCAGTAGTAGGGGAGGGGAGGGGGTAAAGGGGAGGATGTCGCAATGTAACGCGCTCAATCGCAAAGGGTATTCACACCCATCAGACAACCTACCCTTTGATTGCAAGACATTTGTCTGAGAAGTACTAACTTGCATGTTATTGAGATAAGCCTGGTTTGGGCCAAGGCATTCCCCCTTTCCCTATTTATGTCGCGCTTCTGACATAGAAGCAGTAGGAACCATTTTTAACGTCTTTAGTTTTGACGCGGTGATCTGTAAAGCTTTGTATATTTTTATGGCTTAATTTTTCCCCCTCTGAGAGATATTAAAATTTCTTTACGAAATCAGCCTACGTTTCGGGTTTTGAATATTTTTGAAAAAATATTGCCAATCCTCATAATAAAGTATCAGGATGTGTGTTTGTCTGTACCAAAGGATCTCGCTAACCGCTGAACCGATTGGTTTCTCCTTAACAGGGTAGCTTCTCATAGGTTCCGGGAAGGTTTATAACTATTTTGGGGTAAGGTACCACCACCCTCCCAAGAGAAATCACAAAAAAAAAAAATTTACGTAGAAACTTGAAAGCAACATAAATACCTAGGTAGGTAACGAATCATTTTAAAAAAAAACTTTTAAGTGCCACTAGAGGCCTCTAGGGGCGTAGCAGCTTGTTAAGTATGAAACAACTATTACCTGCAAAGCTATGGCATCGTCATTGATAACTTGTAGCTGAGCTTCTAGTGCTACCAAGTCATTCTCATAACTTTCATGTTTGCGGATAAGAGCCTGGGCACTTTTTGTATCACGACCTAAATATCATTACATTAGTCCCCAAAGTTTTATATGTTAAGTTAACCACCCACCCAAGAGAAATCGCCCCTAGAAAAAATTACCGCTCCCCTCCCCCCAAATTTTATATTTTACTTTTTCTTTTGAAATTCAAAATAATAAATTGGATTATTAAATTAGACTCTCCCCTCCTTAAGTGATCCTAGAGGCCTCTAGGGGCGTAGCCGCTAGTTAAGTATATTATCAAACCTTTATCCTGAGTTTGCAAGATCGCCTCTTTCTCTCCAATTCTGGATAATGCTTCTGCAATGTCTCTATTGAACCTGGAATAGTATTATAGTCAACTTTCCGCGGATAATATAATGAAAATCTTAGGATTAAAACCAATTTTGTTAGCCCATAGTGGTAGAATGCCTGGGCCAGGGCCTACATATTTTTCACCCTCACCCCTCTCCTCTGATGACTAAAAGGCAGATATTAGAGCAAGTTAAATAGACTAAGCAAAAACAGACAGTGTACAAAATAAACATGGACTGCCAAACAATTACTGAGTAGAAAAAAGAATTTTATTGCAAAGTTGGTATAATAGAGAGTGATTGGAGTTGAAGAAACCTTAGGTATGCATTTAAGGACATATAACTACGCTGATTCCTATAACTATTAGGGTTTCCCAAAAAGACTTTTTTTTTAATACACTATTGTAAACCATGTCATTACTAATTACCATTGGTACCTTAAACAAGGATGACAACATCCATAAGTAGCGAAGCAGAAAAAATATGTATAAGAATTTAAAGATTAGTTGTCAAAAGCATGTATATTAGGAAAAAAATTACGGAACCTTTTTAACATTTGTTTTTAATTTCTTGATATTTATATTTCAGTACTATGACTAACAGACTGTCAGTCAAAGTAAATGGATGCTCAAAACAACGGGAAATTTTATTTTGATATTTTTAACTACAAAAATTTTAAAAATCGGACCATAAACACCAAAGATGTAAGGAAAAATGTGAAAAATATGAAAATAGCCAAAAACCTGCAAAAAGGCAGTCTGACCGCCATTGATGTTTGATATCTATAACTGAAAAACTTTGGAAATCGGACCATAAACACCAAAGGTATGGAGACAAATGTGAAAAATACAAAAATAGCCTAAAACCTGCTTAAAGGCAGTCTGACCGTCATAATTGTTGTATTGAAAAGACAGGAAACTTAAGTTTGATACAATAACTGAAAAAAATTTTGGAAATCGGACCATAAACACCAAAGATATGGACAAAAATGTGAAAAATTCAAAAATTATATAGCCTAAAACCTGCTAAAAAGCGGTCCAACAGGCATTGATGTTTTATAGTTAATTGTGCTCCTTAATAATGGGAATGTTGTCAAAAAATTTCAGCCTTTTATCTTTTATAGGAGCCGAGAAAATCACGTTTCCCCCAAACTAAGACATACGGACATACAGACAGACGGACATTGCAAGTTATAGAGTAGCTTCGATACTAAAAATGTTCTAGGACTTTTATACCAGCTCTATGTCAATTCCGATTTTTTTACTTTCCCCCTTATGTGGGTCAAATCTTATTGCATCCGAACTATGGCTTCATGAAATCATGGTGCTCCCAGAAAAGGTCTTGAGGAGTACAATCAGGAACCAAAGTACGTTTTAGAATATCATGCCCCTAACCAGAGATATGGCTGAAAAAACCACCATTTTTAGGTTTGTTTGGGGGGAATTTGCCAATTTTTAGAGGATTTTTGAGATTTTCTCAGGCTAGGATCTAATCTAAATGTGATCTAAACTAACATAACCTAATGTGATCTAATCTAATTTAATATGATCTTACCTGTGAATTTCTCCAGCAGACTCCAATGCTTGGTCTCTCTTCTCAATGGCCTGGATCAGCTCCAACCACTTGGCTGTCAGCTCATTTTGAATACCCTAAATAAAATATATTGTGTATTATACTCTTTGCATCTATGTATACTCTTTGCATCTATGTATACTCTTTGCATCAATACCTATGTGGTTTTATTTTTACTGTAGATAGTTTTAAACACCTTAACTGACCCATTTGGGCAATTTTGAGTGTTATAGTTTCTACCAAATATTTTCTATAAATATCTCAACCTTTTTGCTGTGTAAGGGATGATTTTGTAGCAAAACTTTGAAAAGAGATAACCAACCTTAACATCTGTGGTAGCCCCTAGAGCTGGGTCCAGAGCCTCCAGCCGCCTCGCCAGCCCCTCGCAGCCGCGGAATTTCTCCTCTCCCGCCTGCAGCTTTAGCTTAAATTCTTGGAACCTATAAAATCAATAAATTTATCCCTCAACCGGTTCCACTAAATTACTAAACCAAAATTTCGATCTATCTATCTATCTATCTATCTATCTATCTATCTATCTATCTATCTATCTATCTATCTATCTATCTATCTATCTATCTATCTATCTATCTATCTATCTATCTATCTATCTATCTATCTATCTATCTATCTATCTATCTATCTATCTATCTATCTATCTATCTATCTATCTATCTATCTATCTATCTATCTATCTATCTATCTATCTATCTATCTATCTATCTATCTATCTATCTATCTATCTATCTATCTATCTATCTATCTATCTATCTATCTATCTATCTATCTATCTATCTATCTATCTATCTATCTATCTATCTATCTATCTATCTATCTATCTATCTATCTATCTATCTATCTATCTATCTATCTATCTATCTATCTATCTATCTATCTATCTATCTATCTATCTATCTATCTATCTATCTATCTATCTATCTATCTATCTATCTATCTATCTATCTATCTATCTATCTATCTATCTATCTATCTATCTATCTATCTATCTATCTATCTATCTATCTATCTATCTATCTATCTATCTATCTATCTATCTATCTATCTATCTATCTATCTATCTATCTATCTATCTATCTATCTATCAATCAATCTATCAATCTATCAAAATAAACCTACCTATCAATCTATCAATCAATCTATCAATCTATCAATCTATCTATCAATCAATCAATCAATCAATCAATCAATCAATCAATCAATCCATCCATCAATCCATCAATAAATTACCTAGCCAGAAGAATTTCAAAGTGTTCATAATCAGATCCAATATCATGAAAGTTATCAATCCATCTATCAATCTATCAATCTATCAATCTATCTATCAATCTATCAATCTATCAATCTATCAATCTATCAATCAACTTATCAATCTATCAATCAATCTATCAATCTATCAATCTATCAATCTATCAATCTATCAATCTATCAATCTATCAATCTATCAATCTATCAATCTATCAATCTATCAATCTATCAATCTATCAATCTATCAATCTATCAATCTATCAATCTATCAACCTATCAATCTATCAATCTATCAATCTATTTATCATCAATCTATCAATCTATCAATCTATCAATCTATCAATCTATTAATCTATTAATCTATCAATCAATCAATCAATCAATCAATCAATCAATCCATGAATAAATTACCTAGCCAAAAGAACTTCAAAGTGTTCATAGTCAGTGCCAATATCATGAAAGTTAGCACTGGCCTTCTGTTGACTAATATACTCTTTTGTCTCCTCTACAAAATTAAAAACCCTCTTTATAAAACTTTGGGTGACAGTGTAATTTGTCATATTACTTTTTAAAATCGAGGCTTTTCTAAAATTAGGGTATAGACCCGAAGGGCCAAAGGCCAGAAAAAAAACTTAGGTATTAATTTTATTTTTATTTTAATATTTGTAGAAAATTGTCTGCAAAACAATGTCCTTAAACAATATCCTGTAGGCATTTAAGCATCTATATTCTGATTATTCAGTTCTGACACTCTACAGGTGTTAATGTTCGGTTGTACTACCGTTTAAGAGCTTCGCTTTTACGGATGTTGTCATCTTTTTTTTTTTTCAAAAATGTTTCAAGGGTTTTTTCCTGTCTCTCTGAGATATTCGTGTAGTTGAATTGTTTGTACTAAACGATCTCGCCTCTCCTAAAAAATAATACAATCCTTATAGTAAAGTAACAGGATGTCTGTTTATTTTGTTTGTCTGTCTGTCTGTACCAAAGTATCTCGCTAACCGCTGAACCGATCGGGCCTCTACGGGCGTAGCCGCTGGTCCTTATAATAAAGTAACAGGATGTCTGATTGTTTGTTTGTCTGTTCCGAAGGATCTCGCAAACCGCTGAACCGATCGGGTACCACCACCCTCCCAAGAGAAATCGTGCCTAGAAGAAAAATTCCTTCGAATTTTGATCTGAAATTTTGCATGAATAATCCTTGGTAGGTCTATTTTTCCTAAATCGAACAAAAATTTGGAAAAGTAACGGCTAACGGCTGGCGGCTTGGCAGCCGTTTTGCCATCTTTAGAGCAAATTAATTCGAATTCGAAGTGCCATTTAATCATTGATTACGAGATGGTTGTATTACCCCCCCCCCCCCTTTTTACTTCCTCCCCCTTTCAAGTGCCCCTATAGAGAAGTGAAGAAAAGGGGGGAAGGGGAGTGTCAAAACAAAACCTCAGCAATTTTCTTCAGGTTTCTACACTTAAAACCGATTAATATCCGCTGGATTAGAACCGGTTATAAGCCATAGAAGTTGTCTATAATACGATACGATTAATAATGATAAAATACAGGTATCTATAGGGATAAGACAATGGATGTTCAATTGTTATACTCCCCCCAATGATGAAAAACAAAAGTAAACCTTGGCAAGTTTCTTGAGGTTTCTCAGCTCTCGTGTCAGCATCTCATCTCGAGCCTTGATCACCTTCACACAGCATTTTTATCTTTTTATGACTGACGGACGGACGGGCAGACGGACGAGGGATCTAAAGGGATAAGAGAATGGCCGATAAATGGATGTACATCCCCAAAGTTGTTAAGCCAACAGTCAACACATAAGAGAACCGACTTTTGATAGCAAAGTTACTCTATAAATCCATATGTGTGGCCTTCCAACACAGGGATCTAAAGGGAAAAGACAATGGCCGATAAATTGATGTACAGCCCCAATGACGACAAAATTACCACTTCTGTAGATCCATTTAGAATTATAGTAGGTATATTGTGTTTTTCACAATTGATAACATAATTTAGTGTTATGGCCGTTTTGGGTCTTGTTGTAAAAGCCAAGTAATCCTACATAAATTGTATATATAATTCCCCAAAGTACACTAGAGTACCCAAAGTACAATAGAGTACCCAAACTACACTAGAGTACCCAAAGAACACTAGAGTACCCAAAGAACACTAGAGTACCCAAAGAACACTAGAGTACCTAAAGTACACACTAGAGTACCCAAAGTACACACTAGAGTACCCAAAGTACACTTGAGTACCTAAAGTACACAAGAGTACCTAAAGTACACAAGAGTACCCAAAGTACACACTAGAGTGTCCAAAGTATCCAAAGTTATTAAAATATTGTGTGCCTTGCTGTCAGGATGACCGCTTGCTATCAGCTGACTTCCAGAATTACTCAACTCCTGAAAAAAGCAACAAGATTAGCTTTCATGAAAACTTATACAAAGTAAAGGTTAAGTTAAAGGGGAAGGGGAAGAAATAATTAATAAGTGAAGAGGAAGGTAAAGGAAAAAATAAGAAGTAATTTGGTAGTAAAGGGAAAAGGAAACAGTAATTGAGAAGTGAAGGGGAAGTGTAACTGTAGAGGTAGTAAAGTGAAGGAGGGAAAGGTATGAAGTAATTGAGTAGTGAATGAGAAGGAAAAAAAGTAAAGGGAAAGTTAAGAAGCAGGGAAGAAGTAAAGGGAACGTGAAGATGGCAAGAAGTGAAGGGAAAGTGGAAGGTAGGTTAAAAGAAAAGTAGAGGGTAAGTGAAGGGGAAGGGAAGAAGTAAAGAGAGATTAAAGGAAAGAAGGCTTTCAGAATTAATCAACTCCTGAAAACTGATTCTTTATTATTTAAAATTGATAATAAATCCTAAGAGGATATTACCAAACCTTTAAGCAGCGTGGGAATTTTATTGGAGGCGTGGGAAATTTCTTACCTGGATGATTCCAGAGTAGGTATCAATTTCAAGCTCCACCCCCTTGTGGCGGGTCAACAGTTTGATAGAACTGGATTCATCTTTGCCATGCTCCCCGCTTTTCAAGCCCTGGTGCCTCTCCATGATCCAGGATTCGATCTCGGCAACCTAACACACGAAAGGATGATTTTAGCACGAAGTTTTGGCGCGAAAAAAAGGAAAATTTTGGCGCGATATTATCAAGTTTTGGCGGGAAAATAACAAAGGTTAGGGTATATTAGATTTGTAAATGTCGTCTTTGATAATAAAAAAACATTCTATAGCTTTAGTGTTCAAAATAGAAGGTCCTATGTTTTGTTGTTTGTATTGATGGTGTTAGGCTATTTTAAATATAAAAAAAACCTAGAAACCATAGACTATAAATATCAGGGCGAAATAATAATTTTTTTTTTTTGGGGGGGGGGGGGCATAGGACTGTAAACTATACCCCACGTATTATAAACAGATACTCCCATTTGTTGGTTCAAATAAACAGTGTCAAAACCTTCCAACCCATGATCTTAATCTACAGAAGGGATAGTTTTATTTATCATCATTGGGTATGTAAATCAATTTATCATTCATTGTCTTATCCCTTAAATTTAAGCGCGAAAAATTTCAAATTTTGTCGAAAAATATCAAGTTTTGGCGCGAGAATTGCAAATTCTGGCGGGAAAATTATGAAATCTTGTAACCTCAAAGTAGTATTGCTGAGCCTTCAACGCCACCAGATATTCCTCCTCCTTCTTCTTGGTGAGGCTAACCAGTGCATGCCAGGCCGTCTGCGGGGAAGGGTCACAATGGTCAATCAAGTTGAGAAAAGGTTCCAGAACAAACGCTTCGCTTTTAAATACCTAGTGCATATTAGGTATTTTTAGTAGTGATGGCAATCCGTTGAATTTTTGGGCCGGATTCGGATTCTTAAAAGAATCCGTCAAAAAAAGTGGCGGATTCCTTTCGGATTCCGGATTCTTATTTTTGACGGATTCCGGATTCGGATTCCGGATTCTAGCAGTATTTTTAAAGGCCTTTTTAAAAAATTAAAAAAAATTAAGCGCTACATATGTCCTAAAATTAATGTTCTTGGTGTTCTCTATAATTCACTTCCGAGAATCGAACCAGATTTTGAAAATTTTTATAAGTAGGGTAGTGCGGGGTTAATGCGGTCATCGGGTCAATTCCGGTCAAACGACCAACTTTTTTAAAACCGTTTTTTAACGGTGTTCTAAACGTTTGCGAGAGATCTTCAGAATAGCAAAGTTGTAGTTTATTGCCTATACTTTCATTTCTTACTTCAGCAAATTTTTGTCAGATAACTCTTTCTATGATTTTTTTGCCCTCAAAAAGTTGCAAAAAATTTGCAAAAAAAAAATTTCAAAATAGGCCATGTTCAATCTAAAATTGTGAAAAAATGGTAAGTCCTATCGACCCCCGGGTTTTTGTAAAATGAAAGATATGGCATTCATTTATCGTTTGCAATTGGAGGCGTTGTTCTAACTTGATTTTTTCATAATTTTTTTTTCGTCTAAAAAAAATGGTCTATTCCGGTCACTTTTTTTTATTACTGTATTTATAACTGTATAATACCCTAATGTTTTATTTAGGTGATCTGGAAGCATAAACAACCTAAATGCATGACCTAAGCTTTAATCATTGCCTTGCCTGTTGTGTGATGTACATTACTAGTCATTTTACTGCTTGTATTATGTCATGTTTTGTTGCCTAAGCTTTTCAATTTGTAAAGACATTAAAAATTTTTCAGACACATTTTTATAGTAATGGGAAGAGTATATCACCCAAAGGAACGCCTTAAATATTTTCCTGAAGATGTATCAGCTGCATTGGCTCATGTAAGAAGGGGTATGTCTATTAGAAAGACTGCTAGAAGATTTAAAATTCCATATGAAACCCTTGCATCTTTTTCGTATAAGAGGGTGTTCGAGATTTTTGCGCGGTTTGGATTTTTTTATGTCAAATCGGCTAGGATTAAGCTAGAAAGGTGTTTAAGGTGTCTATAGAAAGCTCTTTGCATGTCCTAACAAAAACTCCCCAGGATATGGGTTCTATCTCCAAGATTTAGAGTACATATTCAAGATTTTGCATTTTCAAAATTCCTGTTGCATAAAATGTGTTGAAATATTAGAGTTAGACCCCATATCATTTCGAGTTAATTGTCAGGCATGTAATTTTGCATCTTTAGACACCTTAACCACCCTTGTAGGTCAATCCTAGCCAATTTGAGACAAGAAAAAATGTATCAAAAACTGCTGTCAAAACTGGCAGGATTTTTAAAATTTAAATTTTTTTGGGAAAAAATCACTTTTTTCAAGAAATTCCAAGACCTGCGAATCAGAAATTGCCTCTAATTTATGTATAAAGCTTAAAAAAACCTAATCATATAATAAAAAGTATGATTTTTTTTTTAAAAGTTTGCATGAAAAAAATTGATGTTTTTTTTTGCGATTTTACCGACTTTTTTATAATGGGGAAAATGTGGTCAAAAAATTGTCTGATCTGCATGCGACTAGTACTGTTAGAAAGCTAATGACCTCAGCTTTCTACTCATAGTTTAAAATGTTAAAAAAAAATATTTTAAGGGGGTGTTCCACCCCCCCCCAAAGTCAACTGACCGAAATAGCCCCACCGGTGGGGTTATTCCGGTATAGGCCAACGGCCGCCCTTTAAACCGATTTTTGACCGACTTCTAGTTGTGAGATCTTAATGGGACCAAGACAGGCTTCTTCGTTATTGCCATATCGTTCATTTGCACTCTTAAAAACCGGAAAACGTTTTTGGGAAGTATGTTTTTTTTTAAGTTGAAGCAAAAAATTGACCGGAATTACCCCGCACTACCCTAATGATGATAATCTTTGCCTTCAAAACGCGATAGTTGAAAGAAATTTTAGCATACCAATTAAGTATCCGGAATCCGCTAATAAAAAACGGATTCCGGATCCGGATTCCAAAATTGGCCCAAAAATTGGGCGGATTCCGGATCCGGATTGCCAACCCTAATTTTTAGTGCTTTCCTTAACGCTTTTAAAAAAATTTAAATGATGGATATTTTATTACCCTGGATGTTACACAAGATTTTATCGCTTCGTATTATAAACTGCTTTCCACGGATATACAAAGGTACAATTATAAGATTAAAACCAGTTTTGATAGCCACGAGATGTTGAAAGCACAGGTAGGGGATATTATTATATTAGCCCACTGCGAGTTTCTCTTATTAGAGAACATGAAAATCTGGTGCATCATCCAGGTAATAATATATCCAATATAATATTTCAATTTATTTAAAAACGTCAAGGAAATACCTAATATACACTATTTTGAAGAGTGAAGCTTTTCTTTAATTAATGTCGGCCCGTTTGTCCAGAATAGATAGCTTTTTTCTTTAATTTAGGCATGTTAGAATTGTCTTATCGATTTTAAACTGTGTATGGTGATTCCTGTAGTAATTAGGTATGATTTAGAAAGCGTAACAATTCTATAATTGTTACCAGAATGTCTGTATGTCCATATAATGATTTTCAACTTTACCAACAAATTTTTATGTGATATAATTATCCGATGGATCTGATTTTTTGTAATACTGATTCCTACGACAAAAAGTACAATGTTATAAGCAAAGCAACTCTATAAGCAAGTCCTAAAAATGTAAGTATGTCCTTAAACAGTATCTTGTATTTATACAGTTTTGCAAACCATTCTACTTTTATGGTTGTTGTATTCCTTATTCTTAAAGTATTTTTTTTTTTGGGGGGGGGGGGTGTTGTACAATTTATCCTCAAAACAATGACCATTGCCTGAAGATCATTTGTGTTGGCTATAACATCGTCCATCATAGTCTTGTTTGAGTCAGCACCACCTGTCTTATCCTCTAGCAAGGCTCTACCACTAAAACAATAGATAGATAGATGGATAGATAGATAGATAGATAGACAGACAGATAGACTACTCAGACTGCTGTGTACTCTTCTGGATAGATAGATAGATGGATAGATAGACAGACAGAGACAGAAAGATAGATACATAGACCACTCTCTGAGGCTGCTGTGTTTTCCTTCTAGATAGAAAGATAGTCTGATTGAGTCATTACCTGTCTTATCCTCTATCAAGGCTCTACCATGAAAACAATAGATAGGTAGATATAGATAAAGAGATATATAGACAGAAAGATAGATAGACAGACCACTCTCTGAGTCTGCTATGTTCCCTTCTAGATGAGTCAGCTTATCGTCTTAACCTTAAAATTCGGCACAGCAGTTGCTTTTATGGAGAACAATATGGAACTGTGAAAAAACGGCGGCAGAACCGCCGAAAACCGCCGTTTCCCGCCGATTTTTTTTTCACTTCTCGCCATAATACCTAGACAATTTTCAATTATATGAGATACCTAAACTTTTTTTCCATAAAAATTTCCCTCATATTTTCTCTTGACACTTAGGTATAAGATTTTTTACTTAGGTACAATTTTTTTAATATTGACATGTTTAAATATTACACAAGTGTTACGTGAAAAAAAATAAAGGAAATTTTTATGAGAAAAAAAAGTTTACCTCAGATAATTGAGAACTGTCTAATTTGGCGAAAAAGGCAACAAAAATTTCAGCGGGAAACAGCGGTTTTCGGCAGGAGCGGCGGTTTCGCCGCAGTTTCTTCACAGTTCTATATTGTTCTCCACATAAGCATTTGCTGTGCCGAATTTTAGAGCTGTAACTCTGTTATGGGCTGAGATCATGCGCGTTTTACTTTTGGTCTCAAAAAGTGGCACATCCGTGCCCCCCCCCCCCCCACCTTTTAAGTTAATAGGACAATTCTTACCTCGCGACAACTTTATCAATGACAACGCTGTGGTTATTTATTTCCTCCTCCAGCTTCTTGTGCTTTTTCACTGTGCGTTGGGCAGCTTGGAGTCCTGCACCAACATTTAGGCTGTTTTCCCAAGCTTTAAAAAATTTTCCCACACTCTTAATAATTTTCCTATGCTTCCAATAATTTCCCCATGTTTTTAATAATTTTCCCAAGCTTCTAATAATTTTCTCAAGCTTTTGATAATATTCCCATGTTTTTTGGTGTGGGGAGATTAATACTTTTAGGGGCAATTTCTCTTGGGAGAGGAGAAATAAACTCCCAAAATTATTTATAAACAATCACTGGAGCTATAAGCTGCTATTACATACCATATGCTCATTGGTATAGGGAACACAAAACAAATTCAGCTGTCTAACTTAAATAGCAGCTGAGCATAAACCCCCCACAGCATTACTGACTGACAGACAGACACAAAAAGTAAACTACAGAGTAGCTTTGCTACTAGGAAAACAGCTAATGTTTCCTTTAATATCAGGTGGTGTGTTCAGAATTGTCGTTTTCTCTCCAATCCACTCCAGTTCACGCGCAAGATCAAATCTAAACACAAATTATAAAAGGCGCAGCCCAGGGTTGGCAAAATCCGGGTTTTTCTAGAAAAGTCCATAGACAATTAAAAAGTCTGGTTTTAACTGGTTAAATTGTTGAAAAACCAGAATTTCCAATCCATTCCAGTTCTTGCGCAAGATCAAATCTATACACAAATTATAAGGGTTGGCAAATATCCGGGTTTTTCTAAAAAGTCTGCGGGCAATTGATAAGTCTGGTTTTAACATGTTTAATCGTGGAAAAAAACCAGAATTTACAATAAACTTTCACAGGCGAGATCAAATCTAAACGTAAATTATTAAATTATTAAATATTTACATGTAATTAATTCTAATTTATACTACAAATAATTTTAAAAGTGAAGCACTTCAGTTTGCTACTACACGTTCATTTAGTTTATTGAGGGGGGAGTTCATTGCTGGATTGACTCTTAAAGGGAAAGCACCAAAAGAGTTATTTATCGCATCATATTATAAACAGCTTTCCATGGGTATTAAACTGCATAATTTCAAGATAAAAAAAACATTTTTTTAGCCCAGAGATGCCGCAAAAAACTGAATATTATAGTGTTTAACATATTTTTTCAGTATGGCCGAGAACAAGTTCTAAACAACCAGATATTAATCGGTTTCGAAGCCATACTGGAAAAAGAAACTGACAACTGTATAAGCATGAGTACAGAGATCTAGAGCATGAAAAGTACCCCAAAGTACATTAAAGTACCCAAAGTATATACTAGAGTACCCAAAAAAAGTCACCTGAACTCATGATATTTCATGGAGCGGTTGAGAGCGGCCCGCCGTTCGGCCGCCACTGGCTTCAGAGCTGCTACGGCGGTCTGCAGTCCCTGGCAGGTAGACAGGATAGCGGCTGAGTCAAAGTGGCCGTCCGCCAACTCGGGGGCAACCTGGAAGAATAGTTATTAATCGCATTGTATTATAGACAGCTTTCCGCGGATATTAAAATTAAAAATTGTAAGATTGAAACCAGTTTCGCTAGCCCCGAGGGGCCAAAGGCCTGGGCTAACAAAACAGGTATTTTATGATTGATATTTTAATATTCGTGGAAAATTTCTGTAATACAATACAATACATGATTTTATAGTATGGCAGAAAACCGGTTCTAATTCAGCGGATACCAATCGGTTTCGAAGCCATACTGGAAAGACAACACAGTTAAACTTTTAAAAAGCTATGTATGTTGTGAGACAAAGCATTACGGACAAACTGACAGAAAGACAATGTGAATTATATAGTAGCTACACTTTCACGTTACCTGTGTGAGGTTAACAATTTTGGAGTCGACGGTATCAAGTTCTTGTTCCGCAGAATTATGTTGTGAGACAAGGGCCTTGCAGTACCTCATATCCTTGCCAACATCTGTATTTGATACCTGACCTCTGATGTCCTCCAGCTTGCTCTAAATATTAAAAATATATAACTTTATATAAAAGTAACAGGATGTATCTGCTTGGGGCACAGTCACTAGTCTTTATATTAAAGTAAAAGGGGCTTTAAAACTCCCCTTTAACTTTAGAAAAAAAAGCTTGGGGAAAAGCCACTATTCATTATAAAAAGATGTTTTTCTGTCAAACAAATGTGGTTCTCCTTTTCTGTGAAGCTTCTCATATGTCATAAGAAGGTTTAAAACTACTAATGTTCAAAACTGAAGCTACTCTATAATTCACTTTGTATATACGTCAGGCAGTCTTTCTGTAACACATTAGAGAAAATGTGATTTGCTAGGCTGCTATTAATATACAAATGACTTTGTCAGTTTGTCCATTCTATGATCTTTTTGTGCTTTGCTACTTATAGTTGTTGTCAATCTTGTTAAAAAACGAAGCTTTTCAATAATTAGGATCGGTCCGTCCGTCCGTAAGTCCGTCTGTCCATCCGAGACGGATAGCTTTTTTCTTTAATTTAGACATGTTAGAATTGTCCTATCAATTTCAAACTTTACATGGTGATTCCTGTAGTAGATAGGTACGATTTAGAAAATCCTAAATCAAGTCCTAAAAATGTAAGTATATCCATAAACATTATCCTGTATCAAGAAGTTTCAACAAATTTACTCTCATTTTTGCTTCGACTCTTATTCATTTATATTCTGATTATTCAGTTCTGACACTATACAAGTGTTAATGTCCGTTTGTCCTACCGTTTCAGAGCTTCGCTTTTATGGATGTTGTCATCATAAGTTAATTTTTTCCAACTACCAACCTTAACATCTGCCGTCATCTGATTGTACTCTGCCTGCGCCTTGGCCTGGCTCAACCTGGCATCCTCTGCCTTCACCATACCTACAAGGCCCTCCCATGCAGAGTTCAACCTTTAATTAAGATAAGCATTGTTTGTAAATGTTCATAGATAGCAATGTCATATGTAGACAAGTCCTTAAATAGATCCACTTATAGAAAGTTCCCATTAAAAAATCTGGCATATTCCGCCTTCACCATACCTACAAGGCCCTCCCATGCTGAGTTCAACCTTAAATTAAAATAGTCATACAGGGTGTTTCAATAGAAATGTCGTTTTTTAAAACTTATTTATGCATAAAAAAACGAATATACAAAATGCTTTATATATTTGGAAAACCTGTTCTGGGACATTTAAGTTTCAAACAGTTAAAAATGATTAATTCAATAAATTTAGATTATATCATCCTATTACATGAAGTAGTAAGCTTTTTTGTATGTAGCAAGACATCTCGCTAACCACTGAACCAATATGGTTCTTCATTACAGTAAAGCTTCTTATGTTCATGAGATGGTTTTAGGCTATTTCATTAATTTCTATAAATAAGCATGGGTTTGGTTTTAGGCTATTTTTATGCCCGACCATTTCTTTCAGGGATAAGGGATGGGAAACGTAAGAAAATATTATTCCAGGCCTATTTTCCAACTAGGCCTAAAAAACTAGTTTCGGGATGACGCAGTAGTTAGATTTGAAAACTATGAACAATGATGAAATAGCTATTATATGAATGCAAAGAAAAAAAGTATAGAATAGAATTCAGGTAGTTGATTTCACCAATCATAAAATATAATAAAAACTTTCCAAAGAACCAATATGTTAGTGGCTTTAAGTAGAATCCCGTTATTACTTCGCCAACCCCCCCCCCTCCCATTTAAAAAAAAAGTTTTTTTTAAGATGGTTAAATCTGATATATTTTCAAACATTTTAAGGGGGGATCTACTTCACCCCAAAATTTGTATTTAGAAATAAACACCGCTTTAGCCCCCCAGCTTTAGTAAATAAATTAAGTAGATTTGAATAAGTACATGGGTAACATTCTATCAACTAATTGTTCCATAGCATACATATAAATTAAGAATTTTTAAAAAAAATTATTTTACGTTAAATATTAACAGAAAAGTTCAATTAAGTGTGCAATAATTTTTACCAAAATTAATGAAAATTTTTTTTTAACAAAACACAGTACACTTTTATTTACATATTGAACTAGTTTTGTATTTGTAATCATTTAGGTGGGTTATCAATTCCACATGAAATGTAACTTTTAAATTGTCTAAAGACAATGAGTTTTTCACATTGTTCTAAAGTATAAAATGTTGAATCCTACTCAGTCTTCAAAAAACGATCTCTCAATTTTTGTTTTGCTATATGGACATTTATTAATGTGTAGATTTAATAATAAGTTGATGTGATTGAACGTCATATATATTGTTGTCCTTCTGATAGCAGAAACTTTCCATTGTTGTCTTTCTAATAGCAGAAATTTATGTTTGCTTGAATTAATTTAGCCAATAATGAACTGGGGGACGCGTTTGTTATTAATAATTGGTTAATGCTAAAAGCAAGTTTCAGGCTATTGGATATTAGCCTACAGCCAATAATGAACTGGCGAAAATGAGTTGATTTTATAGGCAAAAAAGAAAAGTTGCCCCATCACTTTTAAAAGGAGGCTGAGACCTAATTTTCGGCCAGGTTTCCCATCCCTTATCCCTGATTTCTTTGAATATAGAGCCCCTTGATGCTAGGGGCGCAGTACTATGAAATCATATTTAATTGTTATTAACAGAAGAATTGATCAATTGTTTTTTTTGCAGATTTTTAATTTAATTTTGGAAGATTTTTTTTTTACAAAATTAATTTGCTAGACTTTTTCAAAGAACACGTCTTTAATAACAAGGGTGGTGTACAATAATAATTCTATTTAGGGATATTAGCGACTGCGTCCCTAGCATTTAGGGGATCTTATATATTAGGGAATATATAAAAAAAAAGCTTGAAACCATACCCAGAATTCTTTAGAAAAAAATAGCCTAAAACCATCTTATGACCTGTAAGAAGCTTCACTATAAATGAGAACCTTATCTGTTCAGCTGTTAGCAAGATCCTTTGCTACAGACAATAAAAGCTAACTACTTTATATAATAGGATTAAGGACAAGACTACAGAGATGCTTTGCTTAAAATATTTCAATTTGTTGTCCTAGGAATTAATGTTCCAAAAATAAGTTGAATAGGATAATTAAATCACACAAAAAGTTGTTTAAAACGCAGCATGTTTTAAATGGACTAGGTACGGACTTTCTGGTAATGAAAATATAGTTTGAAATAGATAGGACAACTCTAACATGCCTTAGTATATGAGCCAGGAAGGGAGGGGACATTGGACTGTAAATTGCACTGCTTTCCAAAGTTTCTTTACACGTCATTCTATTCGTTGGATGAAAAACTTTGGGCACTATCATTAAATTTTGAGTCCAAATTAGTATAGTAGTGCCCAAACTTTTCAACCAATAATCTACAGAAGGGGAAATTTTGCCTATCATCATTGGGGATGTACATTAATTTATCGGCCATTGTCTTATCCCTGACTTGTTACCAGAGAGAGAGGGGACATTGGGCTTTTTATTACACTAGTCCCCAAAGTTTTTTAATAACGTTTTCTTATTTGGTGGCTTTACAGTTTTGGAGACTTTTGTGAATTTTGATTGGTTGTTTCATTTAGGTGTTTAAACAATACTACATATAATTTTATTCTATAGAAGGGGTAATTTTGTGTATCATTATTGGGGATGTACATTAATTTATCGGCCGTTGCTCTATCCCTTAGGATCCATGCAACTTTTACCTCTTTACTGGGGATCTAAAGAGATAAGACAATGGCCGATAATTTGATGTACAGCCCCAATGAGGTTACAACAAAGTACTCCTTCTAGTGATTGAAATTAGAGGTTGAAACGTCTGAACACTAAATGAAACAATCAATCAAAAGTCCCAAAACTTTATAGACTAACAAATAAGAAAACCTAAAACTTTGGGGACAAGTGTAATAAACAGCCCATTGTCCCATCCCTCTCTGAATTAATACCTGTCCAGTTTTTCATATGATTAATCGTATTATAGACAGCTTTCCGCGGATATTATGCGGATAGTATGGCGGAGAACCGGTTCTAATCCAGCGGATTTACAAACTGTTACCTGTCCAGATCAGCGGATATGTTGTCGGCATTGAAATGGTTCCGGCCGATCATTTGTTGTCCGGTCCGGTTTAAAACTTTCAGCTGGCCGGAATTAGCCTTTATCTCACCTAAAAGTATTATAGTCAGCTTTCCACGGTTAGTAAAAGTAAGCTGATATTTAATTCCAGTCTGGCTTTGAAACCGATTAATATCCGGTGGATTATAACCGGTTCTTAGCCATACTGAAAAACTATGTATGGTATTGTAATAAATATACAATATAAAAACTGGTTTTAATATTACAGGGTCATTCAAGAGAAATGATTTTTTTATAAACTAAATTAGGCATGGAAAATAAAAAAATTATACCTATAAAATGCTTTATATATTTAGAAAACCTATTCTGGGACAACTATGTTTCAAATATTTAAAAATTATTTTTTTAAAAAAATTATGCCTTCAAAACTGGTTCTTCTAAATGCTTTATTTTTGATGATTTACTGATTTAAACTTAATGGAAAAAATGCTCACATTTTTAAAATTCAAATTGCGCGGCTTGTATTAATAGTAGAAAAACGTTATGCATACCGTTAGAATCGTCATAAACTCTAGTTTTTGGATATATAAGAACCATTCATGTGCTACGTATAGTACAGGAGCTACGTGTTAAAATGTTCCAACTTACTTAAAACATTTCAACCTTTCTCTCATTTTTCAATGTAGCTCCTTAACTACAAATACCACAAAAATAGTACTTATATTTTCGAAAACTAGAGTTTATGACGATTCTAATGGTATGCATAACGTTTTTCTACTATTAATATAAGCCGCGCAATTTGAATTTTAAAAATTTATGAATTTGTCCCATATGTTTAAATCCATACATCTTCAAAAATAAGACCTTTGCAAAAACCGGTTTTTAAGGCATAATTTGTTGAAAAAATTGACGTATTTAATTACTATTCTTAAAACAGAAAATTTAAATTCATAATATAGTAAATTTAAGAAAACTTAGTTTTAAAATAAATTGATTCTAGCGCCACTTTTAATGTGTTCAGATTTACAAACAAAAATTAAAAACATTTTAACCCTTTCATGACGGTTATACAAAAAATATATATTGGAAAATAAATTCCATAATTCTAATTGCTTTTTTGAAAGAATGAAAAAAGCATTGTTATAAATACGTATCTGAAGATTAAATAAAGAAATTAAAAGAAAAATGGAAAAAAAGCAAGTGTGAGAGAGATTTTAAAAAAACAAGAAAACGCTAAGGCAAAACGTTATTACGTTCATAGTATCAAAGGCTTTTATTATAAAATAAATAACTAAAATCAGCCTGACAGAAATTCTAACGTAAGTAGTTAAACTTGAAGTAATCTTTATATGCAAGTTAATATATTTATATTCATTTTCTAATATTTCCCCTGTGAATATACAGTGAACCCCCCCCCCGCCCCCCCAAAAAAAAAGGGCATAGGAATTGTCAGGGAAATTTTAACAAAATCCAGATTTCTAATTCTGAATAAAAAAATGCATACCTAGCGGATGCGTACCTAGCATCCAGGGGCTCTGTAATTAAAGGGGCAGAAAATGGCTAGAAAAAATAGCTTAAAACCATCTGAAAATGAAATAGCCTTATACCCTCATGAGACCGATTTGAAGCTTACCTAAAATTATGAACCCAATCGCTTTAGTAGTTATTGAGATTTTAACCTTCAGACAAAAAACTTTATATATTATTAGCGTTTGCCCCTTTATTATCTATGGACTAGAAAAAAAGCTTAAACCCATCCCAAGACTTAAATCTAAAAATTAAATAGCCTAAAACCATCACGGGACCGATGTTAAGATTATATAAAATAGAGAACCCAATCAGTTAAGTAGATTAGATATTAAGAATGAGACATTGAAATCAAATTGACAATATATTTACAAATAAAAATATTTTTATTAGTTATTTATTGTTGTATGTTGTAAATCATACAAAACTTGAATAGAAGCTAAGATAGTAAAGTCTTCCCTGGAAATACTAAAAACTATATTGACAGACCAACGGTAAAAATGTGTGGCCTCTAGACTACTGCAGACAGACTGACCGGCCAATTGAGATGTAGAGTAGGTGCTCATCGCCCTGTAAAATTTTACCCGGGAAAAAATCATCTTTCTATCAATCAAATGACCATCAGAGCATTGCCGATAGACTGACAGACCAGAGGTGGATTCTTAAAAAATATTTGCCCCACTAATCGCTTAGTGGGGCAAAATTGTTTTCGTGAAAAATCCACCAAAATCACATTAAAAATCTACAAAAATTAAACAATGTGATTTTGGAGGATTTTTCACGAAAACATTTTTGCCCCACTAAGCGATTAGTGGGGCAAATATTTTTTAAGAATCCACCTCAGGTAAATTATATAATGGATGCTTATTTGTAAAGGAGAACCATATCGATTCTGCGTTTATAGAGATCTTTAAATACAGACAGACACACACACACACAGCGAGATCCTGTTACTTTATTTTATGGACTAGAGGCTAGACTTCTATCTTCAATAAAAGAAAAGGCACATTTCCCTACAGAAATTGATGTCATATGGAGGGTTACATACAGACTAACCGACTAAATAAGTTAGAGAGTAGATATTCATTTCTCAGGAAAATCTTCTCTAAGAAAAATCTATCGTCTATCTAATTTAGCATTTGATAAATAAAATTTTTACATTTTAAATTAAATGCCTTGCAGGGTATTTCCGACAGGCTGACGGAATAAGTAAATAACATATTGGATGCTCAAAGGTATAGAGTATATTCTCAAAAATTAAAGCCGTCTATCTTTAATAGCAGATGAAGAATTATGTTTTACCCTCAGACGGACATTTCTAATTATAGAGGTGCTTCGCGTTAAAAAATCTATTTAATAATAATTAAGCAAGGACAGACAAAATAAGGTTTAGGGTGCTTTCCCATATCGAGTACATATCAAGCATTGAAAATACACTTCCATATTTTATAAATAAATTGTAAATTAGAAGGGATAGGTTTTTCCCATAAGCCTAACTCTTGCAGGGGGCCCTAACCCACCGAGGTTTACACTTGATGTGCCTTTACTCTTGATAGGATTAATTATAGAATATATAGAATTTCTAAGAAATTTTAAAGCTTAAGAAGGATGACATCATTTATAAGTCCTTAGTAAAGCTAAAAAACACGGAAAGGTTTACAATAGAATTTATACAATATCTTTGATAGTAGATGCATATCAAAGCATTCCAACAGATGGACGGACAAAGTAAGTTTTATACTGGATGATCATCAGCATGGGGATGTTTTTTTAATTCCAGCCATTGATCTTTAATAACTGAAGAGAAATTCACGTTTACTCCTTTACGGTTTCTTACAGACAGACAGACATTTCAATTAGAGTACAAAGAAACATATGATAACATCCATAAACTTTGTGAAGTTGATAAAAATCTAATAAGATAGAAAATGGGGTTAAAACATTAGATGTCAATAGAAATATATACAGTAAACTTTAAACATACATCTCTAAAACCATAAAAATCTAATTACTAAAACTTTAGCATAATGGACGGACTGACTTACAAAGTTAATTGAATATATGATGCTTTTTAGTCAGCGAAATCCTCACAGACAAATTTGCTTTCTATTTTTATTTTAAAGTAAAACATAATTCTGATTGTGTACCAGACAGACATACAAAGTTCATGTAAGATTTTCTGCTAAAATATTTTTTAGTAGAGAAGCTACTATATAATTTGAAATATCCCTCTGTTTTTTTCTAATAACTCGGACCCTAAGGCGGCCTAAGGCCGCTTTGTCACTTGTTTTTAAATATTTGAAACATAAATGTCCCAGAATAGGTTTTCCAAATAAGTATACAAAGCATTTTACACAATTGTTTTATTTTCCATGCCTAATTAAGTTTTTAAAAAAATCATTTCTCTTGAATGACCCTGTAAAATTTTACATTTTTATATCGGCGGAAAACTGTTTATAATCCGATAGATAACTATTAGTATTAACGCATCGTATTATAGACAGCTTTCCGCGTATGTAAAAGTAAAAATTTTTAGATTTATACCAGTTTATTTTATTGTCAAAAATACGGTGTGTCCATCCATTTAAAAACCAGAAAATAATAACAAGCATGATAAAATTATTAAATGAAAACTGTGACTTACCATCCAGAACTTCATGCTTTTTGGCCTTGGTCTTGAGATTTGCCAAGATGTCGTCTTTGCTCCCAACTACACCTCCGTCCCCAGCCATCAACATTTTGTCCTGATATTATTGATGTAATTAATAACAGCCTGTCTGTCTGTCTTTAGTGTTAGGATGTTTGTCTGTCAAGGCATTTGTAATGTTTGTCCGTCTGTCTTAGTGTTTAAATGTCTATTTATCTTGTTGTTTGTCTGTATGTCTGTCTGCCTATCTTGGTGTTAGTATCTCTGTCTGTATGTCTTTCTGTCTGTATGTTTTGGTGTCTTTCTATCTTGTGTTAATCTGTTTGTTTGGTGTTTTTTTGTCTGTCTATTTATCTTGTCTATCTGTCTGTTTTGGTATTAGAATGTCTGTCTATCTCTGTAATTGTATGTTTGTCAATTTATCATAGTATTTGTATGTCTGTCTGTTTGTCTTGGTGTTTGACAGTCAGTCTGTCTGTTTTAGTGTTCGTATGTCTGGTTGTTTGTCTTGGTGTTAGTATTTTTGTATGTCTATCTTTGTGTTAGAATGTCTGTCTATCTCTGTAATTGTATGTCTGTCTGTCTATCTTGGTGTTTGTCCATATGTCTGTTTTATTGTTTGTGTGTCTGGTTGTTTGTCTTGGTGTTTGTATGTCTGTCTGTCTGTTTTTGTGTTAACTTTTTTTATTAAAGCTGGAGGCTTCAGATTTACGGTCTATTAGTGGCAGTTAAAGCTTTCTGCAGGCTTCCTTTAAGAAATATGTCCGTCTGTCTTACTTTGTCATAATTTAAGTGTATTCAATTTTATGGGTCTAAATACATGTATGTATCTTTTTATTTATGTTTGTCTTTGTGTCAGTACCGAACAGATATAGTTCTCCTTAACAGTGTAGCTTCTCATAGGTCCTTGGAAGGTTTATAACTATTTTGGGGGAGGTTTTTTTTATACTTTTACTTTTTAAATCTAAAACAAAAAATGGGTTATCAACCCTCCCCAAGTGCCCCTAGAGACCTCTAGAGGGCATAGCCGCTAGTGAATGATATTAATTGAACAAATACCTTGATAAAATCTTGCATCTCCAGCAATTGCATTTTGAATTCGTCGAAAAGTTTGAGCTCCTCCAGATGTGCTCTCACAGTTCCCATCTGCTTCTTCAGCTTGTCCCGGGACGCCACCACCTTGTCTCGCTTGTCCTGCGTGGGAAAATAATTGTGAGCGTGGGAAAATAATATGGAGAATATGTAAAATGTAAACTTATTCAATCTCTGAAAATTTCAGACGTCTCTAGTCAGAAAAAAGAACCTTGAACACTTTAAAAACTAGAAATCGATCTAGCACCCCCAACCAAAATGAAAATCTCAAAGAAGTATGCAGAATTCAAACTTATTTAAACCCTGAAAATTTTAGACTTCTATCTTGAATATGACTCGAGAAAATCGTGAAAACTTTAAAGTCTAGGAATCGATCTAGCACCCCAATTAATTGACATATCTTGATGAAACGTAGTGAAAATATGAAGAATGAGAACTTATTTAATCCAAGAAAATTTCAGACGTCTATCTTGAAAAGGAGCCGAGAAAATCACGTTTCCCCCCAAAACGTTTCAGACGGACAAAAGGACATTTCAAATTATAGAGTAGCTTCGCTACTAAAAAAATTTGTTGTCCAAAAGTTAAAAATACACATGATTTACAATAGGTTGTACCATGCAAAGTTTGCAATTGATAGGACAATTCTAATTTCTCACACGTGTCTAAATTATCAAAAAGAGCTCAACGTTACAGACTACTTAGTAATGGCCAATTTTAGAAAACTTTCACTTTTAATAGTTAGTATTTCTTTTAAAAATCATGACCTACCTGAATCGCCGCAGTCTCGGGGTGTCCAGCGCGCGCTAGAAGCGCCGCGCTCTCCACAAACGCCTTGACCCTCTCCTCCTGGGCGTGCACTGTCGCAGAAAAATCTTCGAAACGTTTTATGTGAACATCCACGTTGTCGCCATTGTCACCCTTAGGTGTCGACAAAGGTTAATTTTGTATATGAATTGGTACCCAAAGTTTTATAAACTTGTACCCAAAGTTTTATAAACTGGTACCCAAAGTTTTATAAACTGGTTCCCAAAGTTTTATAAACTGGTACCCAAAGTTTTATAAACTGGTACCCAAAGTTTTATTAATTGGTACCTAAAGTTTTATAAACTGGTACCCAAAAGTACACCAAAGTACCCAAAAGTAAACTTGAGTACCCAAAGTGCACTAAAGGGAACTAAAGGGATAAGACAATGGCCGATAAACTAATGTACATCCTCAATGTTAATACACAAATCTGTAGATAACAATTAGTGGTTGATCATTTGGAAAGTGGAAAGTCTCCAAAGTTGTTAAAGCAACGAATACAAAATATTATCATAAAACTTTGGGGACTAGTGTAATAAACAACCAAATGACCCGTCCCTACTTGCGTATAATTGTACAATCGTCCAGGGTATTAAGTAAAGTAACATCCAACAGACAACCAAGTATATGATAACACGACCTTTGTCTGGTAATCCTAACTGTACATGGTAAGGAGTTGCGCCTGTTTAGAGCCAAGGCATAATTCATTTTGATAACAATTCATTTGAGTGGTCAATTTATCAATCCTATTATATAAATTTTTATGCCTATAGCCAACCGCTGAACCGATATGGTTCTCCTTTACAGTAAATTTTCTTTAGTGATGGTTTAAAACTTTTTTAACCTCCAAGGATAAATTGCCCCTAGAAATATTAATCTCCCCTCTCCCAAAAAATTTCTCTAGGCCTCTAGGCTAGTAAGAGATAAATTTTTACACAAATCTAAATTTTTTTCGGCGTTAATACAGCAGGAATAAGACAATGGACAATAAAATATTGGTTGGCGAAAATGTTGACTATAAGGATTGTAAAATCCAATCAAGATTTAACCAAAAAAAGAAAAACTGCATTTATAAAACTTTGGATTCCAGACTAATTGGTTCTCCTTTACAGTGAAGCTTCTTTAGCCATGGTTTATAACTTTTTGGGAAGTGTATCTCAACCCTCTAAAATAAATCGACACTAGAAAAATTAATCTACGTCCTCCAAAAAATACACTTATTCACTTTTCTTTAGAAAACTAAAATTTAACCTGAATGGTCGACTTCCCCCTCCCCCCCTTTCCTCAAATGTCTCTAGAGGCCTCTTAGCCGCTATTAAGGGATTATTTTTTTTCATTATTGCTACGGCAGAAATAAGACAATGGACAAAAAAAACTTTCGAATGAAAAATGTCAACACTTAAGAATTACAAAAAAACAAATATTTAACCCAACAAAAGCAAGACTGCATTTATAAAACTTTGGGTACCAGTATAATTGACAGTCAAAAATCATCCAATGAGTACAATATTAATCTTTATTGCCTTGTTCATTCGTTCCAAAACTTTAAGATGTGCCCCTGTGGCGGAATCAATATGGTCAGCTTCCCTGAAAAGAAATTATTATGAGCATGGGAAAATATTTATAGGCATGGGAAAATAATAAGGAGTGTGGGAAAATAGTTAAGATGTGCCCCTGTAGCAGAATCTATATGTTCAGCTTCCCTGAAAACAAGAATGGAAATTATTATGAGCATGGGAAAATAATAAGAGGGGTGGGAATATAATTAGAAGTGTGAGAATAAGGCCAGCTTCCCTGAAAAGAAGGTTGGAAATTATTATTAGTATGGAAAATGATAATAGGCGTGGGAAAATAATTAAGAGCGTGAGATGTGCCCCAGTAGCGGAATCAATATGGTCAGCTTCCCTGAAATATTATGGAAATTATTATGAGCATGGGAAAATAATTATAGGCGTGGGAAAAGAATCAGGACTGTGGGGAAATAATTAAGATGTGCCCAAGTAGCGGAATCAATATGGTCAGCTTCCCTGAAAACAAGGATATGGGAAATTATAATGAGCATGGGAAAATAATTATAGGCGTGGGAAAAGAATCAGGACTGTGGGGAAATAAATAAGATGTGCCCAAGTAGCTGAATCAATATGGTCAGCTTCCCTGAAAACAAGGATGGAAATTATTATGAGCATGGGAAAATAATAATAGGCGTGGGAAAATAATCAGGATTGTGGGGAAATAATTAAGATGTGCCTCCAAGTAGCGGAATCAATATGGTCACCTTCCCTGTAAAGAGCATGGGAAAAAAATTAAGAGCATTGGAAAATAATTAAGAACATGGGAAAATAATTAAGAGCGTGAGAAATAAACTAGTTGACGTAAAATGACCAAAATCTATATACAAACTTTACCTATTAAACTAAAATACAAAAATTGACCTATTAAACTAGAAGACAAAAATTTGCCTATTAAAAATTATTGGATGAAGAATCTACGTGGATATTATGACAGAAGAAAAGTTGTCATCAATTTAACTTGCTAACATGAAACTTGTTTATTGGTAAGTTTATTTATCCAGTAGAAGGGGAGTAGATGGGGTAAAGTGGATGGAAGAGAGAAATTGTTATTTCAGCCTGCTGCAGGTTTCACTTCATTAGAGAATATGAAAATCTGTTGTAAGATCCAAGAAATAATATATCCATTAATAGAATATTACACCTATTGAACTAGGAGATAACAACTGACCTATTAAACTAGGAGATAAGAACTGACCTATTAAACTAGGAAACAAGAACTGACCTATTAAACTAGGAAACAAGAACTGACCTATTAAACTAGGAGACAAGAACTGACCTACTAAACTAGGAGATAACAACTGACCTATTAAAGTAGGAGACAAGAACTGACCTATTAAACTAGGAGATTAACAACTGACCTATTAAACTAGGAGATTAACAACTGACCTATTAAACTAGGAGATTAACAACTGACCTATTAAACTAGGAGATTAACAACTGACCTATTAAACTAGGTGTAAACAACTGACCTATTAAACTGTTGAAGATCTTTATCTTGTCGAAGACTGTCGTTCTTAAGTTGCCACGCGTGCAACACATTGTCCTTCTGAGTTGACAACGAGTTCATCTTGTCCTAAAAGCATGGGAAAATAATAGATTGATATGTATATAAATAAATAGATATGAAGTAGGTAAATAGAGAAATAGATAGACCGATAAGAATACAGAGCTGGATCTTTAAATCATTTTAGTAGTGTACCAGATCGGGGTGCGCTAAATGTCAGCCAATCAAAGCGCGGCATTTTAAAAATCCCGCGCTGAGATTGGCTGAAATTCGGCGCACCCTGATTTAAATCACCATTAAAATGATTTAAAGATCCAGCTCAGATAAAATAGATAGATAGAAAGATAAATTAATGGCAAATAGAGGGTAGAATTATCCCCCCTCCTCTTAAGTGCCCCTAGAGGCTTCTTAGAACGTACCCGCTAGTGTGTAATATTTAAAGTGTAAAATAGGTTAAGGTATACTAATATAGACTTCATAATCTTATCATATGACATCTGAATCCAAAAGTATCAAAGTTTTTTTACGCCAAAAAGCAAAGAAGCACCTACCCACCTTAACTTGAAAAAAATATAAGGGGGGGGGGGCGGTTGTTTTTCCTTCTCTCAGAAAAGTCTAAGGGAGGGAGTGGTTAAGGTGATCCCTTCCTCCCATCATGAATTGTGCACC
The DNA here is from genome assembly GCF_053477335.1 of Acartia tonsa. Lineage (NCBI taxonomy): Eukaryota > Metazoa > Arthropoda > Copepoda > Calanoida > Acartiidae > Acartia > Acartia tonsa. The sequence continues at coordinate 6,536,470 of NC_137274.1, forward strand.
TCCCCCCCCCCCCCCTAAAAAATACTTAAACGTCCCCTCTCTTTCTGACTGTTTAATCATTATTTTTATCTCATTTTTGTCTTACTTATATGGCCTGTATGAAAACAATGTGTGAATACACATTACTGCATACTTTCTAACTTTTAGAAAACTGCCATTTAAGAATTTTTTTTATATAAAATAAACATATCAATAAAATTCGACTGTATAATTTTATATAAATGAATATAATATTCATTTAATTCATTTATTATTGTTCTTCTTTTTATGTATATTCACCCAAGGATCTAAAGGGATAAGACAATGGCCGATAAATTGATGTACATTTCTATTCCAAAATGATCATAAACAAATTACCCCTTCAGAAGATTAGAATTAGTAGTTGAATCGTTTGAACACTCAATTTAATGAACCAAACAATCGAATTCAATTAAAGTCCCCAATGTTATTAAGCCTCCGAGTAAGAAAACATTGTTAAAAAACTTTGGGGACTAGTGTATTAAACAGCCCAATGTCTCCTCCAGGCTCCCTCTCTCCCTAAAATCTCATCTTAATCTGTACCTGGATGTCCTGACTGGGTGCCCTGGCATACATGGTCTCGCCCAGGTTGATCAGCTGGCCAAACTCGTCCTGGCGAGTGCGAATCTCGTCCCCAATCTCGTTGTGGCGCGCAAGGGCAGCCTCCGCTGTTTGCACATCCCTAAAACAAAGTAGTTCAATTAGATAGATAAATAGATAGATCGATAGGTAGATAGATAGATAAATAGTTAGATAGATAAATAGAAAGATATATAGATAAATATAAAGACGGTTATATAAATAGATAGATAGTTCTAACCTGACGGGATCATGACCCTCCATGTTGGCGAGGGTGGAGGCGGCCCACTCGAGCACGCCGCGCACCCCGTTGTTAAACAGCTGCATCCCGACAGCGTCCTCGAGACGGCGGGACCGCTCCTTGGCACGCCGCTCTAACATCTCCCATTGTTCCTGAATAATCATTGGATAAAGGGGGTCATTTTCTTCGCGTATTTTCCATAAGTTGGGTGTAACCTTTAAGGCAAATACGCTTATTAAGTCAAAACTGTTCTTAATTATGACCAAACGCTTAGTATACGTCCTGAAGACAATGCCAGTTCAACATCTCCCATTGGGCTTGAATAATTATTGGATAAAGGGGGTCATTTTTTTCGCGTATTTTCCATAAAGTTAGGTGTAAAAAACGTATAGTCAAATGCACTTATTAAGTCAAAACTGTTCTTAATTATGACCAAATGCTTAGTATACGTCCTCAAGACGACGTCAGTCCAACATCTCCCATTGGGCCTGAATAATCATTGGATAAAGGGGGTCATTTTCTTCGCGTATTTTCCATAAGTTGGGTGTAACCTTTAAGGCAAATGCGCTTATTAAGTCAAAAATGTTCTTAATTATGACCAGACGCTTAGTATACGACGCCAGTTCAACATCTCCCATTGGGCCTGAATAATTATTGGATAAAGGGGGTCATTTTTTTAGCATATTTTCCATAACGTTTGGTGTAAAAAATGTATAGTCAAATGCACTTATTAAGTCAAGCTGTTGTTAATTATACCCACACGCTCAGTATAAGTCGCGGCTCCAACAACTCCGATTGGGCCTTGATAATGATATTAAGGGACAATGGACGATAAATTTATGTACATCCGCAATAATGATAAACAAGATTAAGCCTTTTTTAGATCCAAATTTAATTATTGTTTGAAGGTTTAGACACTGCTAGCTTCTCAATCAGGCAATCAGAGCTGGATCTTTAAATCATTTCAATGGTGCGCCAAATCGGGGTGAGCCAACTTTCCACCAATGAGAGCACAGCATTTTACGAAATGCCGCGCTGTGATTGGCTGAAATTCGGCGCACCATTGAAATGATTTAAAGATCCAGCTCAGTATTCAAATAAAAGTATTCAATGTTTTTGAGCTTCAAATAAGATTGCGTTGTTGTAAAACTTTGGGCACTAGTGTAATTTACAGATCAATATCCCTTCTATCTTCCGCTTTGTAGTTTTTTTCACGGATAGTAAAATAAAAAATCCTGTTTGGTTGGCCCATGTGAATGTATATTATATAGGGTAACGCGGGGTAAATGCGGTAGGGGGGTCTAATTCCGGTCACTCGACCAACTTTTTTAAAACCGTTTTTTAACGGTGTTCTAAACGTTTGCGAGAGATCTTCAGAAAAGCAAAGTTGTAGTTTATTGCCTATACTTTCATTTCTTACTTCAGCAAATTTTTGTCAGATCACTCCTTCTATGATTTTTTTGCCCTCAAAAAGTTGCAAAAAATTTGCAAAAAAAAAATTTCAAAATAGGCCATGTTCAATCTAAAATTGTGAAAAAATGGTAAGTCCTATTGACCCGCGGGTTTTTGTAAAATGAAAGATATGGCATTGATTTATCGTTTGCAATTGGAGGCGTTGTTCTAACTTGATTTTTTCATAATTTTTTTTTCGTCTCAAAAATATGGTCTATTCCGGTCACTTTTTTTACTTTTTTTTTATTACTGTATTTATAAATTTATAATACCCTAACTTTTTTTTTCAGGTGATCTGGAAGCATGAACAACCTCAATGCATGACAAAGGCTTTAACCTTCCCTTGCCTGTTGTTAGATGTACATTATTAGTCATTTTACTGCTTGTATTATGTCATGTTTTGTTGCCTAAGCTTTTCAAATTGTAAAGACATTTAAAATTTTTCAGACACATTTTTATAGTAATGGGAAGAGTATATCACCCAAAGGAACGCCTTAAATATTTGCCTGAAGATGTATCAGCTGCATTGGCTCATGTAAGAAGGGGTATGTCTAATAGAAAGACCGCTAGAAGATTTTAAATTCCATATGAAACTCTTGCATCTTTTTCGTATAAGAGGGTGTTCGCGATTTTTTCGCAGTTTGGATTTTTTATGTCAAATCGGCTAGGATTAAGCTAGAAAGGTGTTTAAGGTGTCTATAGAAAGCTCTTTGCATGTCCTAACAAAAACTCCCCAGGATATGGGTTCTATCTCCAAGATTTAGAGTACATATTCAAAATTTTGCATTTTCAAAATTCCTGTTGCATAAAATGTGTTGAAATATTAGAGTTAGACCCCATATCATTTCGAGTTAATTGTCAGGCATGTGATTTTGCATCTTTAGACACCTTAACCACCCTTGTAGGTCAATCCTAGCCAATTTGAGACAAGAAAAATTGTATCAAAAACTGCTGTCAAAACTGGCAGGATTTTTAAAATTAAAATTTTTTTTGGAAAAAATCACTTTTTTCAAGAAATTCCAAGACCTGCGAATCAGAAATTGCCTCTAATTTATGTATAAAGCTTAAAAAAACCTAATCATATAATAAAAAGTATGATTTTTTTTTAAAAGTTTGCATGAAAAAAATTGATGTTTTTTTTGCGATTTTACCGACTTTTTTAAAATGGGGAAAATGTTGTCAAAAAATTGTCTGATCTGCATGCGACTAGTACTGTTAGAAAGCTAATGACCTCAGCTTTCTACTCATAGTTTAAAATTTAAAAAAAAAATATTTTAAGGGGGTGTTCCACCCCCCAAAGTCAACTGACCGAAATAGCCCCACCGGTGGGGCTATTCCGGTATAGGCCAACCGCCGCCCTTTAAACCGATTTTTGACCGACTTCTAGTTGCGAGATCTTAATGGGACCAAGACAGGCTTCTTCGTTATTGCCATATCGTTCATTTGCACTCTTAAAAACCGGGAAAAGTTTTTGGGAAGTATGTTTTTTTTTAAGTTGAAGAAAAAAATTGACCGGAATTACCCCGCGTTACCCTAACCTTTGTCCGTAAGTTATAATTCAACTTTTATCGTTGTTTAAGGTTGAGACTCAAACCAAGCAACACCCTAACGACTAGCAGAGGCGCTAGTTAAACCCTACCTGTTAAATAAAATATATTTGAGCGTGGGAAAATTAATTAAAGCGTGGGAAAAATAATTAAAGCGTAGGGAAAAATAATAGGAGCATGGGAAAAATGAAAGCGTGGGAAAAATAATAGCAGCATGGAAAAAATAATTAGAGCATGGGAACTACCTGCACATCCTTGATTCTGTTTTCAATGTTGGTTTTCTCTTCTGGGAAGGAGCCTAGGACATCATGGCCCAGTTTAGATACTTGCCCGACCTAGATAGATAGATAGATATATGTAGGTAGATAGACAGATAGATAGAATTAATTATACATAGATAGGAAGATATATTATAGTAAGAAAGGTAAATATGTAGATAGATAGATATGAATAATAATATATAGATACAAAGATAAATAAATTGTGAGATAGATAGATATGTAGGTAGATAGACAGATAGACAGATAGGAAGATAGATAGAAATGATGATAGTTAGATAGACAGATAGATAGGTAAATATGTAGATAGATAGATATATAGATATGAAGATATATAAATAGAAAGATAGATAGATTGACTGGTAGATTATATAGGTATGTAGATAGGTAGATAGATAAAGAGGAAGATAGATAAAGAGGAAGATAGATAGAAAGATAATTAAATAGGAAGATATCAACTTAATATATAGAGCTAGATTTAATAATAATACCTTATCTATTAAATATCAATTATACCTTATCTTTGATAGGAGCCAACTCTCTTTCAATACCCTTGTGCTTTCTTTGCAGAGCTTTCACTGTGGTTAAATCCTTGGCCAGATCATCCATTTCCAGTTTCGCGGATTTTTCAGCAATCCAATCACAAACATCGTCGCCTATTAATAGTTATTTATTGCATCATATTATAGACAGCTTTCTGCGTATATTAAAATAATAATTATGATTAAAACCAGAATTGTTAGCCTTGACAAAGTCCCGGAATCACAATTTACAAAAATTGTAGGTATTAATTTTTGATTTTTATTTTAATATTCATGAAAAATTGTCTGTAATACGATGCTATGCATAATTTTTCTTTATGACTGAGAACCGGTTCTAATCCAGCAGATATTAGTCGGTTTCCAAGCCACGTTGAAAATATATTTCTAATAGCGAAGTAAAAACTAGTTAACTTAATAAATGGAATGCTTACATATAAAATATTGTTTTCTACAAAAGAAAAAAAAACTCTTTGGATTATAGGAAGAAAACAAAGTATCGGGTTTTGTTTTCAGAGTAGCTTTTGATTGTTTATTTTAGGTTAAGTATATCATATGTTAATGTTTGCCCCACAGTAATAAGAAATAGGTTAGAACCCCCAACAGAATATAATAATAATTAGTTGTTGATCCAACTAAATAGAAAACATTAATATGAAACTAGTGTAATAAACAGCCAATTGTTCCCTTTCTAGCTGAAAAAAATTGCTGGGTATAGTCCCACAATAGCTTTTGATAAGTTATTTTAGGCTAGGTTATGTTAGGTGATTGCCCTGCAGGGTTCATGCCCCCCTTGCAGGGGATAGAAATAAAAGAAAATGTACTGTGAAAATATAACTTAACGCCATGAATGCCTTTGCCCAAAACAGGCATAACTCAATACCATGCACTGTTAGGACTTCTCAGACAAAGGTCGTGCAATCAAACAGTTGGTTGTCTGATAGGAGTTACTTAACCTAATATCCTGGTTGTTTGGACGAAAAAGGAAACAGACTTGGCTGCCCTTAGTTATCCTGGGTTGTTGGACCTCTGACGTTAGAGTGCCATGGACAACAGCCTTGCCCGTATGAGGTAATTCAACCGCTAAACGTCCATTAAAATCACTGCAACGGCAAAAAATTTCTTACATGATTTCATGAAGAAAATAACAGAGGCAGATCCCTCCAAATTCTTCTCTTCCTCCTCCTTCAACTTTACCAGGGAATCGTACAATCTGAAAGAAAAAAGCGTACATAAAAAGCGTACAGTATAATTTATAATGTCGGTCTATCAGTCGTACAATCTGAACAATAAAACGTACATAAAAACAGTACATCATAATATAGCGCTTATTACGCTGTATGGCTTTCGGTCTGTCTGTCCTTTAGCTTTACCAGGGAGTCGTACAATCTAAATGAAAAAACGTACATAAAAATCGTAATGTATGTCCGTATGTCTGTCCATCTTTATATGTTCATATATGTTTCTCTTTCAACTTTACCAGGAAGTCGTACAATCTGTAAGAAAAAAAACACACAGTATAATGTCTGTCTGTCCATCTGTCATACAATCTGAGCAATAAAACGTACATAAAAACCGTACATCTTAATATAGCGCTTATTACGCTGTATGGCTTTCTGTCTGTCCGTCTGTCTGTCCTTTAGCTTTACCAGGGAGTCATACAACCTGAATGAAAAAACGTACATAAAAATCGTAATGTATGTCCGTATGTCTGTCCATCTTTATATGTTTATATATCATATGTTTCTCTTTCAACTTTACCAGGAAGTCGTACAATCTGTAAGAAAAAAAAACACACAGTATAATGTCTGTCTGTCCATCAGTCATACAATCTGAGCAATAAAACGTACATACAAACCGTACATCATAATATAGCGCTTATTACGCTGTATGGCTTTCTGTCTGTCTGTCTTTCCTTTAGCTTTACCAGGGAGTTGTACAATCTGTAAGAAAAAAACGTACATAAAAATCGTACAGTATGTCTGTTTAACCGTCCTTCTGTCTGTATGTCCATCTATAAATGTCTATATATGTTACTACTTTAACTTTACCAGGAAGTTGTACAATCTGAACAAAAAAAACGTACATAAAAACACACAGTATAATGTCTGTCTCTCCATCTGTCATACAATGTGAACAAAAAAAAACATAAAAATTGTACAGCATTATATAAATAAACTAGCGCTAAAGTTGTATTTCTTTCTGTCTGTCCATCTATATTTGTCTCTTACTATGTGCATCTGTCTGTCTGTCTATCTGTCTATTTGTCATTTTATATATAAGTCTCTCTGTCTCTCACTATGTCCATCTCTCTGTCTGTCTTTTCTGTCTGTCTATCTGTCTGTACGACTCTCTGTCAATCCCCGAATAGTTTTAAACCTGTCTAAGGCGATATCGATATCAACTAAATGAACCAACCAATCAAAATTCAATATAAGTCGTCAAAGTTTAAATTCATCGAATAAGAAAACGTTATTATAAAACTTTGGGGATCAATGAAATAAACACTAAACAGCCCAATGTCCCCTACCTCCCTAACATAAAACTCATAAAATTCTAAAAAACGAACCAAAAACACAAAAAAATGAAACTACACATGTTCTTTCATCTATAGGCACAAAAATCGAACCACCAAGGATATATAGGAACTTAGTAAAAAGACAAAAAAAGGCTAAAAAAGCCAAGAATTTAAATATAATACCGAATGGAAATATAAAAGGTTAACTCACAATTAAAATATGAATTTTACATATTTATTCAGACATTATAATTTGTTTCGTGCATGTTTGCACTCTTCAGATGTCAATGTAAAACTAAAGTTAAAATGAATTTAAAGGATTTTTACAAATATTTTGGAAGATTTTTAAAATAATAATAAATTTCATATGTATATGTTGAGTAAGATCCCGTATAATCCCGTTTCAGACCAGTGAGGGAGGGGACATTGGGCTGATTATTACACTAGTCCCCAAAGTTTTATAATAATGTTTTCTTATTTATCTGGCTAAACAACTTTGGATCCTTTAAATGAATTTTGATTAGTTGGCTCATTTGGTTGAGTGTCTAACAACTAATTTGAATTTCAGAATATGGTAACTTTGTGTATCGTTATTGGGGATGTACAAGAATTTATTGGCCGTTGTCTTATCCCTTAAGAACCCTGATATCCTTATATAAAAGTAACAGGATCTGTGTCTGTCTGTGTGTACTGAAGTATATCGCTAATCGCTGATCCAATATGGTTCTCCTTTACAGTGTAGCTTCTCATTGGTCTTGAGAAGGTTTTTTTTAACTATTTAGGGGGGGAGGGTACTATCCTCCCAAGAGAGATAGCTCCAAGAAAAAATAAACACCAAAATTTTTTAATGTTAGCCTTTTCAAACTATAATTGAAAATGGTGGGTCGACTTCCCCCATCCCCTTGAAGTGCCCCTAGAGACCTCCAGGGTTGGCAAGAAAAGTCCACGGCAGTTAAAACTACATGTTTTTTTCCGGTTTTAACAACCAACAAAAAACCATAGCAAAAGTCTTCCTTGAAAAAATGCTGTTTTCGCCTCCAAAAAGGTCCTAATTTACTATTTTTCTTAAGAAAATTCTTATCTTTTCTTAAAACGCCTGTACACACAGTATAAAAACATTAGAATTTACAACAACAAAAAAACTTATTTTTACCAACTTTGCTGTTATTCTGTTATTTTCCCAGGATTTAACCGGTTAAAACTGGCCTGCGGGATTTTCTAGAAAAACCTGGATTTTTGCCAACCCTTGAGGCCCTTTAGGGGCGTAGCCGCTAGAAAACTAAATAGCACATGAAACTAGGGTAAGGCCGGATATCCAGCCATTTTCAATATCCGGCCGGATACCGGATATTAAAACTATCCAAATTCCAGATATCCGGCTGAATTCTAATGCCAGATATCCGGTAATTTGTCGGATATCAGACCATTTTCAATATCCGGCAGGATGCCGGATATTCGGTATCCGGCCAAAAAAGTATCCGGCACATCCCTACATGAAACTTTACCTGTGTGTTTCTTTCTGTTTAGTTAGAATCTCCTTTTTCAACTCTGGGAACTTTATTATTAATTCGGCAGCGGCTGAGTCGATATTGGCGAGCCTAAAAATAAATAAATAGATCAATACAGTTTTTTATCAAAGAAACCAAGTACCGGGTTTCGTCGTTTTTTCATAGTAACTTTTCTACTATTTTTAGCACATTGTCTTGTCCCTTTAGATCCCTGTACTTTATAGTTATTTATAGCTTTGTATTATAGACAGTTTTGGCTGATAACCGGTTCTCATCCAGCGGATACTAATCGGTTTCGAACAACAACAAAAAACACCTACCTATGTTTTTGATATCCTTATCCATGTATGAGCGAAAATGTGAAAATATAAAAATAGCCAAAACCCTGCAAAAAAGCAGTTCGACAGAAATTTCAGAAGTCTATCTTTTATAGGAGCTGAGAAATTCATGTTTCCCCTAACACTTCTAATTTAAATTCAAACATTATTTTTGTTTATCATCATTGGGAGTGTGCATCAACTTATCGGCCATTGTCTTATTCCTTTAGATCCCTGTATTTTTATAGTTATTTATCGCTTTGTATTATAGACCGCTTTCCGCGGATATTTTGCGGATAGTGTAAGGTTGATAACCGGTTCTAATCCAGCGGATACTAATCAGTTTCGAACAACAACAAAAAAAAACAATTTCTACCTATGCTTATTGGCTGAGAAATCCGTGAGGAACCGTTCAAAGTTCTTGGTCGCCGTTGTGACGTCATTTTCGGCGGACGAAGCCACCGTTTTGGCCTGCATGGCTCAAATTGAAGTCAAAGCCAGGGAGGATATTGGATCGATAATTATATAATTTGGTTATAATCTACTACCTAAATAATGATTAGTGATGGCAATCCGTCGAATTTTTGGGCCGGATTCGGATTCCGGATTCTTAAAAGAATCCGTCAAAAAAGGTGGCGGATTCTTATTTTTGGCGGAATCCGGATTCGGATTCCTGATTCTAGCAGTATTTTAAAAGGCTTTTAAAAAAAATAAATGAAGCATGAAAAGCTGTGAAATGAAAATAAATACCTACAAAAAACGCATCTTTGGATGCTAGCTACCATTATACCTGTAGTTAAGAAGAAACAATAAATTACTTTTTAGGGGGGGATGGTGGTGTGTGTGTGTGTGGGGGGGGGGGTGATCTTTGCCTTAAAAAAAGAGGGAGTTGAAAGAAAAAACTCAAGACGCTAATTTTAGCTTACCAATTAAGAATCCGGAAGCCGCTATTAAAAAACGGATTCCGGATCCGGATTCCAAAATTAGCACAAAAATTGGGCGGATTCCGGATTTTGGATTCCGGATCCGGATTGCCAACCCTACTAGTAATGATTAATTTTTTTTATCTTCATATGAGATAATTTTACATCAAAATATTATTTATTGTCTTATCCATCAAGTACCAAACACAGGACAGAGAAAAAGTACAATGGGCTGTTTATTACACTAGTCCCCAAAGTTTTATAATAACGTTTTCTTATTCGTTGGCTTAACAACTTTGGGGACTTTTACTGAATTTTCATTGGTTGGTTTACTAAGTTGTGTTTAAACATTTCAACCTCTTTTTTAAATCTACAGAAGGGATATTTTAATTTATCGATGTTAGAATTGTCCTATCGATTCAAACTTTGCATGATGATTCCTGTAGTAGTTAGGTACGATTTGAAAAACTTGGCAACTCTGTAATCGTTATCAGAATGTCCGCACGTCCATTTTAAACATGTTGATTTTTAAGAACAAAGTATTGACAACAATTTTAGCCATTCCTTTTCTCGCAGCCACTTGCCAAAATCTGCGCACTCGTCATAGTAATCAAACAGCTGCAGAGAGTTCTGAAGGATCAGCTGTCTCTCCTCACTTAGCTTCTGCAGGTTCGTGTAGTTCGCCTGTCCATTTAAATACATGTTCTTTGAGTGTACTTTGGGTTCTCTAGTGTACTTTGGGTACTTTGGAGTACTTTGGGTACATTAGTGTACTTTGGGTACTTTAGTGTACTTTGGGTACTTTGGAGTACTTTGGGTACATTAGTGTACTTTGGGTACTTTAGTGTACTTTGGGTACTTTAGTGTACTTTGGGTACTTTATTGTACGTTAGGTACTCTAGTGTACTTTGGGGACTCTAGTGTACTTTTGGTACTTTAATGTACTTTGGGTACTCTATTGTACTTTGGGTACTTTAGTGTACTTTGGGGACTCTAGTGTACTTTGGGTACTTTAATGTACTTTGGGTACTTTAGTATATTTTGGGTACTTTAGTGTACTTTGGGTACTTAAGTGTATTTTGTGTACTATAGTGAACTTTGGACAGGGAAAGGGACATTGGGCTGTTTATTAAGAGATATAAGTTTTCCGGAATTGTAATGTAGGGAGTAGATTTGAAATCTGCATCAAATTTTAAGGATTTTTTATAAAATTCGTTTTTTGTATAATTCGTTATCTAAAAGCGGAAACACAAATTAAGTTAATTAATTTTGGCATCTGTGATTGGTGGATTTAAAAAATCTGCGCTCTGATTGGATGTCGTACATCATTCAACCAATTAGAGCGCAGGTAGTTTAAAATCCATCTATCCTATTGGTCAAAATTAATTAACTTAAAATGTATTTTCGCTTTTAGATAAAGAATTTTACAAAAAACGAATTTTATAAAAAATCCTTAAAATTTGATGCAGATTTCAAATCTACTCCCTACATTAAAATTCCGGAAAACTTATATCTCTTACTGTTTATAACACTAGTCCCCAAAATTTTATAATAACAATATTTTTTCGTTAGCTTAACAACTTTGGGGACTTTTATTAAATTTTGATTGGTTGATTCATCAGGTTGAGTGTTGAACCGTTTCAACCACTAATTGTAATCATCTACATAAGGGGTGATTTTGTGAATTAACATTAGGGAGGTACATCAATTATCGGCCATTATCTTATCCCCTTAGATCCCTATCTTGTTAACTTATAGGTTTAAGTACTGAACATATAAGGGACCCCAAGGGACTTTAAAGTACATTGGTACACTAAGTTTTATAAATAAGGGAGGGAGGGGACAATGGACTGTAAATTATACTGGTACCCAAAGTTTTAAAAACAAGGAAGATGGGACATTAGACAGTATCTTACATTGGTACCCAAAGTTTTATAAATTAGGGAAGAAAGGGAACAATGGACTGTAAATTATACTGGTACCCAAAGTTTTATATAACAAGGAAGAAGGGACATTAGACAGTATCTTACTTTGGTACCCAAAGTTTTATAAATAAGGGAGGGGAGGGACATTGGACTGTAAATTATACTAGTACCCAAAGTTTTATAAAACAAGGAAGGGAGGGGACATTTGACTGCAAAATAAAATTACAGAAACATGTATTAAATTCCTGAATAGCGCGCTGCCTCTCGTTGATTAATTCTTTGCCTGACTTTTGTTGGCTGTTGGTAGCAGCCTGCTTCACATATTGTGTCCGTTTCACCTTAGATTGGTTTTTTAACAGCGTGGGAAAACTATTATTAGCGTGGGGAAAAAGTTCGTTAGCATGAAAAAATTTTAATTAGTGTGGGAAAAAATTCGTTGGCGTTGGAAATATTTCACCTTGGTTAGGTTGACTAGTGATTTTAACGGCGGTTTTTCCAGCCGTACGTCCGAAAGTATCATTAATTGTTAAAATTATCCTATTGTTTTCAAACCTTGCATGATAATTCCTTTCACAGTTAATTGTGATTTAAAATGTGTAGCCACTATATTACTGTTACTAGAAATTCCAGACTTCTATTTAAAACATGCCAATATTTTTACTTTATTTTGTATAATACAATTATCCCACTTATCTGATTTTTGTCAAATGCTGGCTATTTTCATTTGACGTTATGAGTCAAATAAAATCCCGTGTCTTCAGGATACTTATTTTCTTTAGCGTGGGAAAAATTTTATTAGCGTGAGAAAATATTAATCAGTGTGGGAAAAAATTCGTTGGCGTGGGAAAAAACCCGTGCCTTGCGGATATCTTTGACTGTGACTGGTTTCTTGACCTCGACACTCACTATTGTTGGCTGGATCTCCTATGCACCCAAGAATAATTCACTCGAATTACACTGGTACCCAAAGTTTGGTAAATAAGGGAGAAAGGGGACTATAAATTATAAATTACACTGGTACCCAAAGTTTTGTATATCTTATTAGCTAGTACAAAACCTTTGGGTATTTCTAGTAAATCCAAACTAGCAATATCCAAACTTTACAACCAACACTTTTATCTACACTAGCTGCTTTGCCCCTAGCCTCTAAGGGTTTAAAATTTTAAAATAAATTTTAAAAAAATCGGAGATGCAACCACTAATACATTTTATAAAAAAATCCCCCCCCCCCCCCATTTTTTTTGTCTTTGGGGGGTTGTGAGTGTACCCCCCCCCCCAAGAAAATAACCTAAAACCACCAGTACGTATATTCCCTGAAGAGTAGAATCCAATCGGTTCAGTGGTTACCAAGATCTTAAGGGACGGACTGACAAACAGACAGACAGACAGACATTAAGCTACTTGGTATTATAGATAAGGGGGGTTGTACTTATGGTTTATCATCATTGGGATTTTTGATCCAATATCTTATCCCTTAAGATCTCTGCAAATTTCAGGGATGAAGGGGACAATGTACTGATAGTATCAAAACTTTTCAACTAATAATATTAATCTATAGAAGAGGTAAAAGTTATAAGAACAATGTGTGCCTTGTATGTTATTGTAAAATGGCGGGAAAATTTTATGTTTTGGCGGGAAAATTTAAAGTATTGCGGAAAAGTTCTCGAGTTATGGCGGGAAAGTACTCAAGTTTTGGCGGGAAAATGAGATAAAATGCTATTTATTCTTTCTTGCCTTGACGTAGTTGGCGGGCACAAACCCGTTCTGCCCGTTCACCTTGCGGACATTCCACCAGTCTGCGTTGGTCTTGTCCAGCAGGAACATGGTCTCGCCCTTGGTCACCGACATGCCGTGGCCCGTGTACGGGTACAACATTTTCACCTAAATCACAAGTGTATTTAAAGGGAGAGGTAGGTTGTGCTTCAATTCCGTAAATGTGTGAGTTTTAAGGCTTAAAAACAGTAGTAGAACGATAATATTCACTAAATATGTATATTTCTTATTGAAGGGAACTATAAACAAAAATATTCGTGAAAAATATTTTGTGAATATTATAGTTCTACTACTGTTTTTAAGCCTTAAACTCACACCTTTGCGGGATTTTAGTCCTAATAACTGTCTGCCTGTTTCTGTCTGTTTATTATATCTGACCGTTTTTAGATGTCAATATATCTTATATATCTTTCGTCTATCTATCTTTTGTTCACCTATCTATCTCTCTTTTGTTTTGTCTGTTGATCTTTATCACATCTACCCGTTGTGTATCTATCTGTCTATCTTTTCTAAATCTACACATCAATTGTCTATAATATATCTTTAGTACATCTATCTTTTGTCTATCTATTTTTCTTTTGTAAATTTGTCTATCTTTTGTCCGTCTATCTAACTTTTTGTTTGTCTACCATTTTTTTGTTGATCTATCTATCTGTCTGTTTGTCTATAAATTCCAACCGCACCTGTGGAACTTTTTTATCCTCAATAACTTTTTGAATTTCAGTTCTCTCATAAGGTTCATCTTCCCACACCTCTACAGGGACCAACTTTTGGCTGTCCTGATAATTACAAAGTCGATTAGGTACACAAAAAGATAAATACAGTGTGTTTTTTTTTATGAGAACTTTTTTGAAAGCAATTTTACCCCACTTATAGTTATCAGAATTTATTGATTAATGGCTTATTTTCTTCATTTTTTAATGCAATTAATAGAACAACAAAATATATTTTAGTTTATTAATTAAAAAGTACAGTAAAATCTAAAATTCAAAACTTAGGTGACAACATCTAAAAATGGTTTTAGCGCATTTTTCTTATGCTCAAATCTTCTACCCTTTGCAAGAAAAAAACGGATTTTCAGTAGTCGACTTTGGGGGGCCAGTACTCCCTCCCTGATTGAGAAGTGGCCTTCAAACTTTGATATATTATAGTACATGTCCCCAATAGTATATGTATAAATTTTTAACTCAATATCTCAACTTTGTAGCGTTTTACAGCCATTCTTGCAAAAGGTAGAAGATTGGAACATAAGAAAAATGCGCTAAAACCATTTTTAGATGTTGACACCTAACTTAAGTTTTGAATTTTACATTCTACTTTACTTTTTAAACAAAAACTGTAATATTGTTTTTTTTTTATTAATTGCCTTAAAAAACGAAGAAAATAAGCCATTAATCATTAAATTCTGATAACTATAAGTGGGGTAAAATTGCTTTCAAAAAAGTTCTCATAAAACAAACACACTGTATATTTAAGATAGGTAGACAAATGATATGAGAAAGAGATAGAAAGGTAGATAGAAAGGTAGATAGAAAGATAGATAGAAAGACAGATAGAAAGAGATAGAAAATAGACAGATAGAAAGATAGATAGACAAATAGACAGATGATAGAAAGATTAACAAAAGATAGATAGAAACACAAACAGACAGACTTTTGGCTGTCCTGCAAATTACAATGACAATAAGGTAAACAAAAAGATGATATGATATAGGTAGGTAAGACAGAATCCTCCCACACCTCTACAGAGACCAACTTTTGACTGTCCTGATAATTACAAAGGCGATTAGGTACACAAAAAGAGATATCATATAGGTATGTAAGACAGAATCCTCCCATACCTCTACAGGGACCAATTTTTAGCTGTCCTGATAATTACAAGGACAATTAGGTACACACAAAAAAAGATATGATATAGGTAGGTAAGACAGAATCCTCCCATACCTCTACAGGGACCAACTTTTGGCTGTTCTGATAATTACATGGACAATTAGGTTAACAAAAAAAAAGATAGAAAGAAAGATAAATAGCAAGAAAGATAGATAGAAAAAAATATAGATAGAAAGATAGATAGAAAGGTAGAAAGAAAGACAGATAGAAAGATAGATAGAAAGACAAACAGACAGACTTTTGGCTGTCCTGAAAAGTACAAGGACAATTAGGTACACAAAAAGATAGATGTACTTCAGATAGGTGGTAGACAAATGATATGAGAAAAGATAGAAAGAAAGAGATAGAAAGATAGATAGATAGATAGACATAGACAGATAGATAGATAGATAGATAGATAGATAGATAAAAAGACTTATAGAAAGATAGATAGAAAGACAGACAGACTTTTGGCTGTCCTGATAATTACAAAGGCGATTAGGTACACAAAAAGAGATATCATATAGGTAGGTAAGACAGAATACTCCCATACCTCTACAGGGACCAACTTTTGACTGTCCTGATAATTACAATTACAATAAGGTATACACAAAGATAGATAGAAAGAAAGATAAATAGCAAGAAAGATAGAAAAAATATAGATAGAAAGATAGATAGAAAGGTAGATAGAAAGACAGATGGAAAGTTAGATAGATAGACAGATAGATAGATTGATAGACAGACAGACAGATTTTAAGACATACAGACAGACAGACAGACAGACAGACAGACAGACAGATAGATAGACAGACAGACTTTTGGCTGTCCTGCAAATTACAAGGACAATTAGGTATACAAAAAAAAGATATAGGTTTGATGGATAGATAGATAAAGACAGAAAGATAGATAGAAAGACAAACAGACAGACTAGTGGCTGTCCTGATAATTACAATGACAATTAGGAACACACAAAAAGAGATATCATATAGGTAGGTAAGACAGAATACTCCCATACCTCTACAGGGACCAACTTTTGACTGTCCTGATAATTACAATTACAATAAGGTATACACAAAGATAGATAGAAAGAAAGATAAATAGCAAGAAAGATAGAAAAAATATAGATAGAAAGATAGATAGAAAGGTAGATAGAAAGACAGATGGAAAGTTAGATAGATAGACAGATAGATAGATTGATAGACAGACAGACAGATTTTAAGACATACAGACAGACAGACAGACAGACAGACAGACAGACAGATAGATAGACAGACAGACTTTTGGCTGTCCTGCAAATTACAAGGACAATTAGGTATACAAAAAAAAGATATAGGTTTGATGGATAGATAGATAAAGACAGAAAGATAGATAGAAAGACAAACAGACAGACTAGTGGCTGTCCTGATAATTACAATGACAATTAGGAACACACAAAAAAAGATATCATATAGGTAGGTAAGACAGAATCCTCCCATACCTCTACAGGGACCAACTTTTGGCTGTTCTGATAATTACATGGACAATTAGGTTAACAAAAAGATAGATGTACTTCAGATAGGTGGTAGACAAATGATAAGAGAAAAGATAGAAAGAAAGAGATAGAAAGATGGATAGATAGATAGACAGATAGACATAGATAGATAGATAGACAGACAGATTTAAGATAGACAGACAGATAGATAGATAGACAGACAGACTTTTGGCTGTCCTGCAAATTACAAGGACAATTAGGTATACAAAAAAAGATATAGGTTTGATGGATATATAGATAAAGACAGAATTATAGATAGAAAGACAGATAGAAAGACAGAATTATAGATAGAAAGATAGATAGAAAGACAAACAGACAGACTAGTGGCTGTCCTGATAATTACAATGACAATTAGGAACACACAAAAAAAGATATCATATAGATAGAATCCTCCCATACCTCTACAGGGACCAACTTTTGGCTGTCCTGATAATTACAAAAAAAAGATATAGGTTTGATGGATAGATAGATAAACAGACAGCTATATAGATTAACATAAATAGACGGTCAAAAGATATATTGATAGAAAGAAATATAGAAAGACAGATAGAAAGACAGATAGAAAGATAGATAGAAAGACATATATATAGATAGATAGATAGAAGACCTAAAGGGATAAGACAATGGACGATAAATTAATGTACGACACCTATGTTGATTTATAAAATCATCCCTTCTGTAGATTATAGATTAAAATGGTTGGACACTCGACTTAATGAACCAACCAATCAAAAGTTTGATAAAGTTTTTAATAAAACAAATAAGAAATATGGTTATAAAACTTTGGGTACCAGTGTAATTTACAGTCCAATGTCCCCTCCCTACAATTCTAAAGAAATAATGGACGAAATATTCCTAATATATATTCCTAATGATAAAAAACCATATAACCCTTTCTGTTGATTAAAAGTATTGGTTAAAAAGTTTGTACACTGCTGGTTTTGAGTATCCAAAGTTTTTGGATACACAAAACTTTGGGTACCATTGTAATATTTACAGTCCAGTATCCCCTCCGTCCCTGGCAAATATATATATATTGGTATATTTTCTAGGGTTGTGCCGGATATCCGGCCATTTTCAATATCCGGTCGGATACCGGATTATGTTGAAACTATCAGGATAACGGATATCTGTCTGATTTATAATGCCGGATATCTGATAATTTGCCGGATGCCAGATATCCGTAATACAAAATCAGCCGGATTTCCGGCATTAGCAAGATATCCGGCTCCGGATATCCGGAATTAAAAATAAGCCGGATATCTGGAATCCAACCTTTAAAGTATCCGGCTCAACCCTAATATATTCCCAATGATGATAAACCGCATAACCCCTTACCTGTTGTTTGTTAGGATCAGCCAGCAGGTACAGAGCCTCAGGACTAATCTTGCCATCCTTTAACTTATCTCCAGTTTCCTGTGGTACCGAGTAAGTGGACTTTGAGAACTAATAAATACCCTAACAAGGATGACAACATCCATAAAAGCGATGCACTGAAACGGTAGGACAAACGAACATTAACTCTTATAGAGTGTCAGAAATGAATATACAAAATATAAATATGTAAGTTTAGACAAAATTTTACGTAAATTTGTTGCAAAACTTCTTAAACACAGAATACTGTTTAATAGACTATAAAAGTTTTAAAGATTTTTAATCAATATAATAGATTTGAAATCTGCATAAAATTTTAAGGATTTTTTATAAAATTAGTTTTTTATATAATTCTTTATTTAAAGGCGCAAATACAAATTAAGTTAAATAATTTTGAGATCTGTGATTGGATTGAAAACTATCTGCGCTCTGATTGGAGAAGCTTAAGTGACGTACATCATTCAACCAATTAGAGCACTGGTAGTTTCCAATCCAGCTATCCTATTGGTCAAAATTTATTAACTTAAATCGTATTTGCGCCTTTAAATAAAGAATTATATAAAAAACGAATTTTATAAAAAATCCTTAAAATTTTATGCAGATTTCAAATCTATTATATTGATTAAAAATCTTTAAAACTTTTATAGTCTACTGTTTAAGGACATTTTTAGAACTTGATTATAGAGATGCTTCACTTGTAATATTGTACATTATTGTAATTGGAATCAGTGCTCCAAAAGTCAGATTAATCGGATGATTATATCACATAAAGATTTGTTAAAAAAACTAAAAAAATTAACTTGTTTAAAATGGACGTACGGACATTTTGGTAACGATTATAGAGTTGCTACGCTTTCTAAATCGTACCTAACTATTACAGGAATTATCATGCAAAGTTTGAAAGTAGGGTGGGGGGGACATTCAACAACTTTGGGGACTTTAGTGAATCTAGATAGGTTGATTTATTATGTTGAGTGTCCAAACGTTTCAACCACTAATTTTAATTTATCGCGCGGCCACTCTTTCCTGAACTCGCTGCAGGTCAGCCGTGATGGATTGTATTTTGTAGATGAGCTGTTTGTGGCGCTGCAGCAACGAAATGGCGGTCAACTTGTCCTGCCCGAAATCCTTCGACTGCGCTATCGTTATACATTCCTAAAAAAATAATAGTTTTCATAAGGTTTTTTGGGTATAGTCCCTTTCGTGAAAACGCCTCTTAAGCATTGTTGTGGATCCGCATTGATATAAATTTAGGTAGATTTTTCCCTTTTTTCTGCATTTTTTTGAGCCCAAGGATCCGGATCCGTATTTTTTTTGCGGATCCGGATCCTTGGACTCAAAAAAGTGCGGATCCTTGTGGATCCGGATCCACAACTCTGCTCTTAAGAGGAGTTTCGTAGTATTTTCACTATGGCTTTGGATAGGTTATTTTAGGTTAGGTGATTGCCCCGTAGGGTCAGAGCCACCCGCAGGGGCTAGAAATAGGAGAAAGGCTACTGTGAAAATACAAAGAAACGCCCCTTAAGATAGAGTACATGCACATACATAATAGGAATCTTCACTAAAAATTTCAGCTGTCTATCTTTAATAGCAGTTGAGAAAATCACATTTCTCCAACAATACGTTTTTTTTTATCTTTTTAAGCGACAGACATACGGTCAAAATAATGTACATGCACATACATAATAGGAATCTTCACTAAAAATTTCAGCTGTCTATCTTTAATAGGAGCCGAGAAAATCACATTTCTCCTACAATAAGGTTTTGTCTTTTTAAGCATGACCTACATACAGACGGACAAAATAATGTATAAAGAAGATGCACATATATAATAGGAATCTTCACTAAAAATTTCAGCTGTCCATCGAAAATAGCAGTTGAGAAAATCACATTTCTTCTACAATAAGAATTTGGATTTTTAAGCATAACCAACAGACAGACGGACAAAATAATGTATAAATAAGATGCACATATATAATAGGAATCTTCACTAAAAATCTTTAATAGTAGCAGAGAAAATCACATTTCCCAACCAATAAGTTTTTTTATTATTTTAAGACATAAGAACAAAATAATGTATAGAGTAGATACACATATGTGATGGGAATCGTGACTAAAAATTTCAGCTGTCTATCTAAAATAGCAGTTGAGAAAATCACATTTCCCAAACAATAAGGTTTTTTATCTTTACAAGCATGACCGACAGACAGACAGACAGACAATAATAATGTAAAGAGCAGATGCACATAAATAATAGGAATCTTGACTTAAAATTTCAGCTGTCCATCTTGAATAGCAGTTAAAAAAATCACATTTCCACAATAATAAGGTTTTATTCATCTTTTTAAGCATTTTTTAAGCTAGAACGACAGACATAATAGACAAAATAATGTATAGAGCAGATCCGTATAAATAATAGGAATCTTGACTTAAAATTTCAGCTGTCTATCTTTAATAGCAGTTGAGAAAATCACATTTCTCCAATAATAATGTCTTTTTTTATTATTTAAGCATGACCGACAGACAGACGGAAAAAATAATGTATAAAGTAGATGCACATATATGAATTTATATAATAGGAATCTTCACTAAAATTTGTAGCTGTCTATCTAAAATAGCAGTTGAGAAAATCACACTTCCACAATAAGTTTTTATTTTATTTTTTAAGCATGAACGACAAACATACTGACAAAAAATGTATAGAGTAGATACACATATATAATGGGAGTATTCACTAAAAATTTCAGCTGTCTATCTAAAATAGCAGCCGAGAACAAGGACGTCCAAGGGGGGGGGGAAGAGGGGGGGGGATGATATACATGATTCTTAAGTATGGCTGACAACTGATTCTAATCCAGCGGATATTAACTGGTTTAGAATCCATACTGAAAAGGAAAACTTACCTTAATAACGCTGTCTGTCTCATTACAATCCGAAAAGAACTGATACGCCTCCGTGCCCGCCTCTAGGTGAAAACGCCGTTTCTCCGCCTCCGCCGTAAGCGCCGCCCATTTTTGGCGGATTTTCTCGCACTGCTCGGCCAGGTAGTCAGCCTTTGGGTGGCCGGCGGCGATGATTTCTTCCGCCGAGGCGAGAGCACCGCTCTTGAACCGGTTCTGACGCCACACCATCTCGTCGCACAGGCTGTTGTGCTTCTGCTGGAGGGCGGTCAGTGCGCGCAAGTCTAAAATAATAAGCGTGAGAAATTTTTTGTTAGCGTGGAATAAATTAAGCCATCGTGGAGAAAATATACGCAAGCGTGGAAATTTCTTTTGTTAACATGGGAATAAAAAAAATTGTCACCTACAGTAACTTTTTCTCAAGGGCAATGAAAATAAAAAGGGGGGGGGGGCAACTAACCAGTAACATAAACTAAAGTAATAAACAAAATGAAAAATACTTTGTGTAGAAAAATAAAGTTTTTGTTCTACCCACCTTTTGCTTGGATATTAGCCGCGCAGATGGTCAACTTCTCAGCCAATAACTGTCCTCCCTTCGTGGGAAAATTTTGTTGATGTGGGAAAAGTTTAGTTAACATGGGAAAAATTACGCAAGCGTGGAATTTTTTTTTGATTTACTCACCTTTTGCTTGGATAGTAGCCGCGCAGATGGTCAGCTTCTCGGCCACCCACTGTCCCTCCTCCTCCAGGTCTTGTACCAGCTGGTAGAACAGGTGGAAATCCTCCAGATATCCCTGGCGGGTCCTGCACGTGGGAATATTTGGGTTAGCGTGAGAAATATTTCACAAGCATGGGAATTTTTTTTGTTGGGATTGGAAAAATTTTGAGAATACTAAAGAGTGGCCTAACCCACCTTTGAACCCTTATTTCTAATTTGCTGTAATTTTCCAAGAAAAATGTTGTTGCAATGAATTGATACTTGATAATCTAATATTGGCTACGCCTCTAGAGGCCTCTAGTGGCACATTATATAATGTGTTTTCTTTTCAATCTTATGTTAAGATAAGCTGTTGTCAAAAAAATATTTCCTCCTCCTCCTCCAAAATTGCTATAACTATTCCCAGGACCTATGAGAGGCTACACTGTAAAGGAGCACCATATCGGTTTATCGGTTAGCAAGATCCTTCGGTAAAAACAGACAAACATCCTGTTACGTTACTATATGGATTTATCGCATCGTATTATAAACAGCTTTCCGTGGATATAAAAATTTACAATTATGAGATTAAAACGAGTTTTGTTAGCCCCGAGATGCCAAAGGCACGGGTTGACAATACTGGTTTTAATACTATGATTGTACATTTTATATTTATAGAAAACTGGATATTACATACGATACATGATTTTCAGTATTTCTTAGAACCGGTTCTAATCCAGCGGATATTAATTAGTTTCAAAGCCATGCTGCTGTTTATATATTTTTCCTTGCATATGTTTTTTTTATTATTGTATCGTATTATAAACAAATTTCCGATAGCATGCTTAGAACCGGTTCTAATCCAGCGGATATATACAAACCTGCAGAGCTGCAGAAGATTGTTGAATAATAACTCCAACTGCGCGTGTTTCTCATGTACTGGCTGGATGAGAGCTGCAATAATCGCCGCATTTTCACCCTTCTCAGCACCCCCTAAAAAAACAAGACCTGTATGTAAATGTAAACAAAGATCAGCTGATGGCAAAACATGGTTCTTGTACGTGATTGCCGCATTTAATTTAATTTAAAATGTCGTCTTTAGTGTTGAAATAACTTTATGAATTAACAATTTAAACAAGGATGACTGACAACATCCGTAAAAGCGAAGCTCTAAAAAGGTATGACAGACAAACATTAACTTTTGTAGAGTGTCAGAACTGAATATACAAAATATAAATATAATTATACAATAATTTATTGCAAAACTTCTTAAATACAGAATACTGTTTAAGGACATACTAACATTTTAAGGACTTGATTGTAGAGATGCATTGCATATAAAATTGTACTTTATTGTAATAGGAATCAGTACTCCAAAAATCAGATAACTCGGTTTATTATACCACATAAAAATTTGTTGTTGAAAAAGATAAAAATCAACATGTTTAAAATGGACTTACGGACATTCTGGTAACAATTTTAGAGTTATTACGCTTTCTAAATCGTACCTAACTACTACAGGAATCATCATGCAAATTTGAAAATCAAAAGGACAATTCTAACGTGCCTAAATTTACGAAAAAAGCTATATGTTACGGTTGGTTCATTTAGTTGAATGTCCAAACGTTTCAACCACTGAACTTACCTGACATGGCTTCCACACTTTTGACCTCTTTCTTCATTCGCTTGATTGTCTCAGAAATCGCGTTCACCTTAAGGTAATATTTAATATAAAAGGGGTTATTTTGTTTATTATCATCATTGTCAATGTTAGTATATCAATTTATCGTCCATTGTTAAAACTCGTCTAGATCTACTTATCTCCATACCTATCCCAGGGACAAGGTAATGATATTCTGACAAACAATTCTAATCAAAAATTTCCCCACAACCCCCTTCCCCTTTTCCTCCCATTCTTACCCACCCTTCTTTAGTTCAATGAAACACTTTACAAGTTTTCGTGATTTTTTCTAGAAAACTTCAAAAGGTTTCGTGATTTTTTAGTAGAATTTATTGTTAGAAAAGCTACCCCTGACCTATCCTAACTCCTTGAAAATTTGTCTATCATGGATGGATTGAAAGCCATGAATAAATGGATAGGTTACCACATTAATAACCGATTAATATCCGCCGAATTAGAACCGGTTCTCGGCTATACTGATTAACCATGTATAGTGTCGCATTACAGACAACTTTCCACGAATAATAAAATAAAATGTATCTATGTATATATCTAGCTATCCTTCAATGTATATATCTATCTATCTATCATTGCATTTATTAAAGTATCAGTCTGCCTTTCTGTCTGTCTGCCTATATCAATGTATCTATGAAAGTATCTATTTATCTAACAATATTTATCTATCTATCTATGTATCAATCTATAAACCTATCTATCTATCTATTTATCTATCTATCTATCTATTTATCTATTGATCTATCTATCTATAAACCTATCCATCTATCTATCTATTTATCTATCTATCTATCTATCTATCTATCTATCTATCTATCTATTTATCTATTTATCTATCTATCTATAAACCTATCCATCTATCTATCTATTTATCTATCTATCTATCTATTAAACCTGAGATTCTTGAAGATGAAACTTTTGAAGTTTCTCCTGGACATCTAACAAATGAATTGGGGCCCCGCTATCTGAGCTCATCTCGTCCTAGGCACAAAAATATATTTATAAAACTTTGGGTACTAGTGTAATTATCAGTCTAATATCCACATAATAACTGACAGGTGGAATAAGATTTAAAAATAAGGGGAGTGCCTAAAGGTTCATTGCTTGGACCTATTCTTGTGTAATGAAATAGTTATCTTAGAAACAGTTTAATGACAATTTCTATACACATATAGGTACCCAAAGTGTATGAGGTAAAGGTTATAAAACTTTGGGTACTAGTGTAATTAACAGTCCAATGTTCCCACCCCCACTGGTAAAATAAAATAGTTATCTTTAACAGATTTTTGCAGTGTATGGCTTCGAAACCGATTAATATCCGATGGATTAGAACCGGATCTTAGCTTAATCATGTATAGCATCGTATTACCGATGTACACATCCCCAATTACCATGCACAAAATTATCCCTTTTGAAGATCGCAATAAGTGGTTGAAACGTTTAAACACTCAACTTAATAAATCAACCAATAAAAATTAAAGTCCCCAAGGTAGTAAAGCCAATGAAATTGAATAAGAAAACGTTATTATAAGACTTTGGGGACTAGTGTAATAAATAGCCTAATGTCTCCTCCCTCCCTGATTTAAAAGCACAGCTTTTCTATATTTAAAAAATTTTAAAAATGGCGACGTAATCTGCCGAATTTTTTTTGCCTTTTCTCGCCAAATCAAGACAATTTTGAAACATCTGAGACAAATTTTTATTTATATTTGCATCTGTCATAAAAAAAAGTGTCAAGTGCAAATATAGGTTTTTTTTTTGTTTAAAAATCAACCAGTTTGTCTCAAATGATTCAAAAGAGGGGAGGCAGGTGTGACACTTTAAAACCAAAACGGTAATATCCTCTTAGAAATTTTTTAGAAAGAGGAGAACGCCATCAAAAGTCAAAGTCAACTAAAAAAAAGAGTTACAGCACTGAAATTTGCCAGTTGCTTTAAAGAGATGCAATGCGGAAATGTGAAGAAACGGCGGCGAACCCTCCGCTATCGCCGAAAACTGCCGTTTCCCGCCGTAACTTTTTATCTATTCTTGCCAAATTAAACAATTTTGAATCATGTTAAAGCGGCTGCTGTGCAAAATTTTTAGTACTAAACTGTAACTCTTTGTTTAAGTCGAGTTCCTTTGACTTTTAGTTTTGGTTTCAAAAAGTGCCACATCCGCCCCCTCCAATTGTTTTATTTACAGTTTCTTTACAGTTCCACATTACCCTTATTAAAGCAACTGTAACGAAAATTTCAGTTTCTTTGAGTTTAAGATTTTGTTTAAAAGTATCTCATACGCCTTCCCCCTTTAATAAAAGTACCCTAAAATTAGAACAGCAAATATGCAAACAAAACTTTGGGTACTAGGTCGTTCAAGCAGTAGGAGTAAAGTGGATGGGGTAAAAGAAAATAGTTAAGGGGTAAATCATTAATTTAGCCTGCTGCAAGTTTAACTTTATTAGAGAATATGAAAATCTAGTGTAATATCCAAGTAATAATACATCCATTACCTATTTCCCTATTTCCCTCTGTAGGTTGATTATAAAGGAGCTTCATTACCTGGAGAATCTTAACAGTAGCAATATTTGTGTCTATTTCTCTCTGTAGGTTGATTATAAAGGAGCTTCATTACCTGGAGAATCTTACCAGTAGCAATATTTGTGTCTATTTCTCTCTGTAAGTTGATTATGAAGGAGCTTCATTACCTGGAGAATCTTAACAGTAGCAATATTCGTGTCTATTTCTCTCTGTAAGTTGATTATAAAGGAGCTTCATTACCTGGAGAATCTTACCAGTAGCAATATTTGTGTCTATTTCTCTCTGTAAGTTGATTATGAAGGAGCTTCATTACCTGGAGAATCTTAACAGTAGCAATATTTGTGTCTATTTCTCTCTGTAAGTTGATTATGAAGGAGCTTCATTACCTGGAGAATCTTAACAGTAGCAATATTCGTGTCTATTTCTCTCTGTAAGTTGATTATAAAGGAGCTTCATTACCTGGAGAATCTTACCAGTAGCAATATTTGTGTCTATTTCTCTCTGTAAGTTGATTATGAAGGAGCTTCATTACCTGGAGAATCTTAACAGTAGCAATATTTGTGTCTATTTCTCTCTGTAAGTTGATTATGAAGGAACTTCGCTCCAATTTCTCTTTGTGCTTCGCCAGTAGCGCTAATAACTCCTCCCATCTGCAATAGATAGATAGAGTGATAAATACATTGATAGGTTGATAGATAGATAGATAAGTAGATGGATAGATAGATAAGTAGATGGATAGATAGATAAGTAGATGGATAGATAGATAAGTAGATAGATATAGATAGGTAGATGAATAGATAGTCAGGTAGATAGATAGATTGGTAAATACATAGATAGATAGATTGGTAAATACATAGATAGATAGGTTTATAGGTAGATGGATAGATAGATAGGTAAATTGATAGATAGGATGATAGATAGATGGATAGATAGATAAGTAGATGGATAGATAGATAGGTTAATAGATAGATTGATAGATATATAGACAGATAGGTATATAGGTAGATCGATAGTTATATAAGTAGATGAATAGATAGATTGGTAAATTGATAGATAGTCAGGTAGATAGATAGATAGATAGATACATAGATAGACAGATAGATATATATAAATAGATGGAAAGATAGAAAGGTAAATTGATAGATGGTCAGGTAGATAGATAGATGATATAGTCCACATAGAATTAATAACAAAATATTACTGGAAAATTTTTAGATAGGTAATAGATAAATAGAAAAGATAGATAGATAGATTATAGATATATCCTTATAATGAAGAAACAGGATATCTGTTTGTCTGTGTGATTGTACCGAAGGATCTAGCTAACGTAAAGTAAAAAAACAAACATTGAAAGAGCCACTAGAGGCCTCTAGGGGCATAGCCGCTAGTGTATATATATAGATGGATTTTTTTAAAAATATTATGTTCAAAAAATCTTCTAAAATATTTGTAGAAATCCTTTAAATTTAAATTTATTTTAAACTTTAGTTTTACATTGACATCTGAAGAGTGCAAACATGCACGAAACAATTTGTAATGTCTCAATAAATATGTAAAATTCATATTTTGTTTGTGAGTTAACCTATTATATTATTCTCTACATTATGTATTGAGAACTCTCTGGTAACAATTTTGATACCTTCACTTGCAAGATGAAACTAGTCTCCTATTATTAAAATAGTTGAGACCTCTGATCAAAATTGAATCAACGCTCTGAAACAAAAATGATTTCCTTCAACCACAATCCTGAAGAATAATCTGCCCCACCCCCTGACCAACTTCACGCAGCACCTGGCAAAACTGTCCCTCTCATGGCTTACAAGATCAAGAAGAAGAATTTCAAGAAAGAAACATTTCTTACCCTGCCTCGACGGAACTTCTGGTGCTGCTGTATATGGATATTTTTTTAAAAATATTATGTTCAAAAAATCTTCTAAAATATTTGTAGAAATCCTTTAAATTTAAATTTATTTTAAACTTTAGTTTTACATTGACATCTGAAGAGTGCAAACATGCACGAAACAATTTGTAATGTCTCAATAAATATGTAAAATTCATATTTTGTTTGTGAGTTAACCTATTATATATAGATGGATAAGTAGATAGAAGACAGGAGGATAGAAAAATAGATATGAAGATAAGAATATAAAATACCGTTCCAGACTTACATACGAACATTTCAAATTATAGAGTAGCTTGAGCTTTGCTACTAAAAATTATAAGACTAATACCAGTTTTGTTAGCCCCAAGGGGTTGATAACCCGTTCTAACCAAACTCACTGGTATGAATAATATGATTATTGTTTTATCATTAGTAGAAAATTGTATGTAATACGATACTTAACATAATTCTTCAGTAAGGCTGAGAACCGGTTCTAATCCAGCGGATATTAACCGGTTTTGGAAGCAATACTGGAAATATATAATATTTCTCCTTGTATGTGTTTTTATTATCGTATCGTATTATAGACAACTTTCCGCCGATAATATGCGGATAGCATGCTTAGAACCGGTTCTAATCCAGCGGATATTACCTGGCCATTATTTCTTTTTCTCTCTTGATAATTTCTTCTTTGAGATGGTAATTATCCTTTTCAAGCTGAGACGCCATTGACCTCAAGTCTAAGAACCTTAATAATAAAAAAGATTTAAAGGGATTGTTGCATGAAGTGCATTTAACAAGTTTGATTGCAAGCATAAATTACATTACGAAAACTTGAAAATCTAGGAATCGATATAGCACTCCAAATAACAGACAGTTGGACAAAACAATATATATATAAGATGGGCATATGTCATAGGAATCTTCACTAAAAATTTCAGTCGTCTATCTTGAATAAGAGCAGAGAAAATCACTAAAGTACTCAATGTACACTAAAGTACTAAATATACACTAAAGTACCCAAAGTATCATACCTGTCCTGTCTGGCAAGGATATCAGCTGATATAGCCTCGTGTTTCTTCACAGAGGCCATCACTTGGGTCAGGTTAGACCCGTACCTAGGGTCAGATAATACCTAAACATGAAAATTTGAGAGCGTGTGGTTAAAATTGAAAGCCTGGGAAAAATGTAAAAGCTAGGGAAAATTTTAAAAACTTAGGGAAAAATTTGAACGCGTGGAAAAAATTTAAAAGCTTTGAAAAATATTTGAAAGCATGTGAAAAAAAATATAGCATGGGAATATATTGGATACATCGGAATAAATTGATGTACATACTCAATAAAGATACACAAATTTACCCCTTCTTATTATTAGTTGAGACGTTTAGAAACTTAATGAACCAACCAAAATTTTTTTAAAAGTCCCTAAAGATGTTAGGCAAACAAATTATAATAGGAAACTTTGGGGACTGGCGCCATAACCAGCATAAAATACTCTCCCTTCTCTGGAAAAAAATGAAAAAAAAAAAACACAAGTCCCCAAAGTTTTATAATAATGTACACAAGTCCCCAAAGTTTTATAATAATGTCTTCTTATTCGTTATCAAAACAACTTTGGGTACCCAAAGTGCGCTAAAGCACCCAAAAAATGCTTACCTGAATCATCTCATTGAGATATCCCTCTCTGAGCACAGACTTCCTCTCAAACTTGAGGGCCAGCTGTAACAGTCGTTCCTGCAGAGCAATGGATATACATTATACGAAACCGATTAATATCCGCAGGATTAGAACCGGTTCTCCGCAATACTATCCGCATGATACCCGCGGAAAGCTGTCTATAATACAGAGCAATAAATAACTACAAAACTCAGGGATCTAAAGGGATAAGATAAATTAATGTACATCCCCAATGATGATGATTATTACTAAGATGCTACACCAGATTTTCGCTAAGGGGGGGTTAATGCAACCATCTCGTAATCAATGTATAAATGGCACTTAGAATTCACATTTCGATCTGAAATTTTGCATGAGTAATCCTTGGTAGGTCTATTTTTCCTAAATCAAACAAAAAGTTGAAAAGTAACAGCTAACGGCTCGGCCGTTTAGCCGTTTTATGTCTATTCTTAAGGCAAATCTGTCATAAATTAGTAGGAATCAACTTTTTGAAACACATTTTGTTTTAAATCATGTGAAATGATACAAAAAAAAAAACATTTTTAGATTTCTAGTACCAGTAACAAAGTTTGAAAACGTTCTTGAGCAGCAAAGAACATTATGTTGAGATAAGTTTCGTGATGATTTGCCTTGAAAATAAGCCCAAAAATGGCTAAACGGCTGAGCCGCCAGCCGTTAGCCGCTACTTTTCCAACTTTTTGTTCGCTTTAGGGAAAATAGACCTACCAATCATAACTCATGCAAAATTTCAGATCGAAATTCGAATTTTAAGTGTCATTTAAACATTGATTACGAGATGGTTGCATTAACCCCCCCCCCCCCTTCCTCCTTACATCTAACTCGCAGCAGGCTAAAATAACGATTCATTTCATGAACGGATTTTTAAATTTCACCCTGTGCATTAAGATATTCAAGAAAGAAATTTTGGTTTTGAATTTCATCCCTGTGTGTTTTTATCGCAATATTGGATTGGATTTTTACACTGTTGGAGGATTTTGTTCTCAAATTTTGGAAGATTTTTTTTTATTTCATAATTTTTAAAAAATCTTAGGACGTTTTACTTAAAAAGAGATGTCGCATTTGGGACGTATGTCCCTTTAGGAGGTTTGTCGCATTTTCTGAGGTTTAGGACGTTTGTCGCATTCTAAGGTTTAGGACGTTTGTCGCATTAGGAGGTTTGGCGGTGGAAGATTATATTGTATATCCATATTCCTGTCGGAGTAGCTCCTCTTTGAGAGCAACCTCTCGCAGGTGTTCCTGTCGTTCCAACTCTTGCCAGGCCTGAGAGGGAGAAAGGTGTATCTTTGTCTTTTATAATAGTTTTAACAATTCTCATCAAGTGTCAATGTATTTTTTCAAGAGAGAGAGGGAGAAAGAGAGATAGATATATTGATAGATAAAGAGAGAGAGTGAGAATAATAGAAAGGGAGAGAGAGAGAGAGAGAGAGAGAGAGAAAGAGAGAGAAAGAGAGAGAGAGAGAGAGAGAAAGAGAGAGACAGATAGAAATAATAAAAGAAAGAGAGAAATAGAGAGAGGGAGAAACAACAAAGAAAGAGAAATAGACAAAGAGAGATAGATAAATAAATAGCTTGAGAAAAACTTAAAAAGAGATAGAAAGAGATAAAGGTAATACCACTTCTGTAGATTACAATTAGTGGTTGAAACATTTGAACACTCAAACTACATGAATCAACCAATCAAAAAGTTCCAAAAGTTGTTAAGCCAACGAATAGGAAAATTTAATTATCAAACTTTGGGGACTAGTATAATGCGACATCCATTTGAATACAAAGATACACCGCTGCTAGCGCCTGCCTGTTCAATGTCATGCGGCCGCTGTCCTTCTGGAGCCAGGTAGGCCGCTTGTCTTAGCTGCTGCAGCTTAATCTGGATGTCGAAATAGGTTGCTTCGATCTCAACTTTTTCCTGATATTTCGGCGGCTTTTCGCGCATTCGGTAGTCCTGATCCATTTCAATTTTCATACACATTATAAATTGTACCACAAAATTTTATTTGAGATAGTTTCACGAAATGCATTTGAACTTAATTTAGTGAACCGCATATTTTTTTCCTGGTTAATTGGTTAAACTACATTTATATGCAGTGTGGCCACAACCAAAAAAATACTGATACTGAAGAAAAAAAAGGAAATACTGAAAATACTGAATCCTAAAATAAGAAAAAATACTGAAATACTGAACAAAAAAATACAAATACTGAATAAGTATTTTTTTTATATGATTCCTCATTTCAAAATTTCATATCATCATAGCTTTGTTATTATACTGTAAAAAATATATAAATAAATATAAAATACTGTATAAAAGCATCTCAAATATATAAAAAAAATATATTTGAGATGAAATTGAAAAAAAAATGTATATTACCATAAATAAAAACAAAATTAATGTACAAAGTTATAGGGTAATTCAAAGGAAATTAAAGTGAGGCGCAAAAAATCTGACATCAACTACTTAAATAAACATCTTATTTAAGCAAATTTTTTTGGAATTTAAGAAATAATGAAAATACTGAATCATAAAAATTTCCAAAAACTGAAAAATACTGAATAAAATTTTCAAATACTGAATATTCAGTATTTACTGAAAATACTGAAGCCCCAATTTCCAAATACTGAAGAATACTGAAGATTTTCAGTATAATGAAGAATATGGCCACGCTGTATATGGCATATATTGAAAGAATTTCAATTTTCTACCACGTAGTTTTTAAAATATCAAGACTTCAAAACTACGTGGTAGAAAATTGAATTTCTTTCAAATATATGCCATATAAATATAGTTTAACCTATTGACTAACAAAAAATATGCGGTTCACTAAATTAAGTTCAAATGCATTTCGTGAAACTACCACTTTACTTTTTTTTAATTAAACGTATCCATACACTTCAACCGACACTTTTCATCTACAATCTGGTGCCCAAAGTTTTATAAACTATCTTACTCGTTACCTCATTCACCTTGGGTACTTTAATAAACTGTTTTATAGACAGCAAATTTTTTTTACCAGGTAGGAACGGTACATTGGACTGTTTATTACACTGGTACCCAAAGTTTTATAACCTCTCAAACACTTTGGGTACCTATTTAACGTGAATAAAAATTGTTCCTTAAACTGTTTCAAAGACAGCTGAATCTCTTCCAAAGAATTGGGCAAATCTCTTTTCTTAATTTCTCCAATTTTCATCTTAATCCACAGAAGCAATTCTGTACTATAGCTCTCAAAAGTCAGCTTCTGGTCGTCGATTGCCTATTTTAATTTTTGATGATGAAAATATTGATTTTAGATTATTTATTAGGTATTTACATTTTCACTTCGAAACCGATTAATATCCGGTGGATTAAAACCCAGGGAGTAAGGGAGGGGACAATGGATCGAATATTCAATTTTTAGGAGTCTTAGACTTTGGGGACTGGCTTAAAGGGAACATGCAAGAATTTAGCAGTTGCTAACCAATCTTGGGGACCAATTATGAATGACGTCACGCAAAATCATGCATAATCTCGCGGCAAACTAGCGCGTCAACAAAAAGATAAACAATAACAAGCAGACAGAATATTTTGATTTTGAAAATTATTTTGTAAATTGAATCATTACATTTTTTATATCTAATTCTTGTTTAATGTTAATTCATTCCGATTAGTTCGTTGTAGAAAGAAATTATATTAAGATTATTAGTTATTATGAGCAAAGCCTTCCTATAATTAGGTCCCGCACATTTGTACGTCCGTAACGGTTAGCTCTTTTCGTTACTTTAGACATGTTAGATGTTTCTTATTGATTTAATGTAAAGACAAAAGTTTTTTGTCTTTAGCTTAATATTTCTGTAATTAATGATCCGATTAATTTCAAAATTTTAGGGAAAATTCACGAAGTCCTAAGTTGTTCAAGGTTTGTTTATCATTAAAATCTCAAGATGGTGTTATTTTATTTTTCTGTCCTGGATGCTAGGTGCGCAGCTACCAGTTATCCTAAGATATGTTACTTAAACCTTAAGATCTTTAAAATTAAGATGTACTTATGTTCTCAACTATTTTATTTATGTAGTATATTTTTGACGCAAGGTATCTCATTTTTATTTTGTTAAATGAAATAACTTGAGTTAAAAGTTCTGTAGGAAGTTAATTGTTTTAGTAAGTTTTGTAATATAATTATTTAAAGGCTTTTTCATGTCTACGCTTTTTAATAAATACAATAAAAAAATTTTGGTAAAAGAAGTTGTAAAAGTAAAATGGTCTGTTTCCTTAATTTTCCGAAGTTTAAATAATAACAATTATGGAAATGAATTGTAAACAAGGGTTTTGATCTCTAGAATCAAAGGCTTGTAGTAAAGCATCAGTTTAAGGATGGTGCATTTCGAATTAAAAACAATTCAAAAAGTCAAAAATTTCCACTAAAGGTTGCTAAATTGCAAATACTTGTTTTATCTGGAAATATCTGGGTTTTCAACCTTTAAGGGTCACAACTATAAAATTGAATTAACTGCCCATTGTCCCCTCCCTTACTCCCTGATTAAAACCGGTCCTCAGCCATACTGAAAAATTATGTCTAGCATCGTATTATATCCAGTTTTCTACAAATATAAAAATGTAATATCATAAGGTCAAAAACAGTTTTGTTAACCCGTGCCATCGGAATCTCTGGTTTTAATCTTATGATGGTACATTTTATATTCGCGGAAAGCTGTTTATAATACGATTCGAGAAATAACTATTAAAAGTTTCCATGATAGCTTATGCAGTTATCTAAAGAAATAAGACAGTGGCTGATAACTGGATGTACATCCCCAATGATGATACACATAATTAGTAAGAAACCTTTCTGTAGATTAAAATTGGTGGTTTAAACGTTTGAACACTCAACTTAATGAACCAACCCGTTAAAATTCAGTTAAAGTTCCCAAAGTTAATGACCCACCGAATAAGAAAACGTTATTTAATTATAAAACTTTGGGGACTAGTGTAGTAAAAAGCCTATTGTCCCCCATCTCTCTCTTTAGCTTATACCTTTTAAAAAACTAGTTGTTTCGCCCATAACCTTATGAGGGAAGTGTTTAAGAAAGCAAAAAAAATTATTTTCATTAATATTTGTGTTAAAGGGAAAAGTAGGTTGCGCTAAAAAATCCGTAATTGTGTGTGTTTTCAGGCTTAAAAATAGTAGTAGAACGATAATATTCACTAAATATGTGTATTTCTTATTGAAAAGAACTACTGTTTTCAACTTATAGAACATAACCTTTACGGATTTTATCAGAAACCGCTCTCTCTAATTGATAAGAATAAATATCAGAAATAACTTTTTAATTTTCACATAAGATTTTCCCCTATTTCTAGCCCCTGCGGGCCCGGGGGGGGGGCTCTAACCATGCGGGGCAATCACCTAACCTAAACTAAGCTATCAAACGCTACTGTGAAAATACGACGAAACGCCCCTTAAGAGGCGTGTTCACAAAAAGGGCCTGTACCCCAACTTTTTAATAGGAGGAGAAGTTTAAATCCGCATCTAAATCCAAATATTTTCAAGCCTTGATTTTTGATATGATGTTTCCAATTCTTTTTCCTCCCGTGGCGCCAGCCTTCATCTTGGAGAAGGTATGGTAGTACGAGGCTACATACGTCATCACAGACTTCTCATCTGGCCTAGAAACAAAGAAAAAAATATTTTCCCACGCTCGAATGAATTTCCTCAGGCTCCTATAAATTTTCTCAGGCTCCGAAGAATTTTCCCACATCCCAATGAATTTTCTCACGCCCCAATAACTTTTCCCACGCTACTATGGATAAGTAATGGTAATACGAGGCTACATACGTCATCACAGACTTCTCATCTGGCCTACAAACATACATGAAAATCAATTTTCCCACGCTCAAATAAATTTTCCCACGCCCCAATGAATTTTCTCATGCTCTGAAGAATTTTCTCACGCTCCTATAAATATTCTCACGTTCCAATAATTTTTTCAACACTACTATGGAAAAGTACCTATTTCATCTGCTAGCCAATTATTTTCTGCTAATAAGCTTTCTTAATATTTTCGACACTATTGATTGATTTTCAAAGACCCAATGGAGAGTTGGCACAAGGTCTTTGCCCTTTGGGATGAAGACATAAACTTAATTAACACCTTCGTTCCCCCCCCCCCCCTCTAGTGTTTTACACTATTACTCTTACACACTCCTTAGAAATTTTCCTACAAGGCAGTGAAATTTTCTAAGCTCCTATATTAGGTTTGGAACCTCATCCCCTAGGTTTCTAGAGGCAAACCCTCAACAATAAAATCTAACAACAAAAATAATTTGCATGCATTAAAAGCAGGGCCATTTAAAAATGAAGCTTAACATTGAAAATGGAAAAATAACAATAAAAAAACTGTTAGGGATCTTTAAAAATAAGACATAGGACGTTATCCCATATCCCATAAAAACAATCCAATAAAAATACCCAAAGTTTATTAACAATAGCGTGGTTATAAAACTTTGGGTACCAGCGTAATTTAGAGTCCAATGACCCTTCCCTCCCTAACTGAAGAGAATGACATGCAAAGATAACAAAATAAGGATGACAACATCAACAAAAGCGACAAACATTGACATATATCCTATTATATACAAAAGTAATCTTTTTTTTTATAGTATGTAACAAAGGATCTCTCTAACCGCTGAACCAATATGGTTCTCCTTTACAGTGAAGCTTCTTGTAGGTTTAGGGAAGGTTTTCAACTTTTTTAAGGGGTGGGGGGTTATCCTTGTTTTTGTGTTCAAAGTTAGATGAAAGGACTGGTAGCTTTTTTAACTTTTTACATAATTCCCCATATTTGTGAGAAAGGTTTCGTAATTTTTTCATTCATTTCTATTCTTTATTTTATTCTTTATAGATTTAAAAGACAAAATTTTTTTTCAAATTATTTTGAGGGGACGAATTTTTTTGCATTGATGCATTGAACGATTCATTTTCTTATACTAACTGACTGCATAGTGACTTCGCTTTTATGCTGGGGGAATTTTTTTTTTTTTTTTTTTTGGGGGGGGGGGGGGGGGGGTAGACGACCCTTCTAATTTAATTTTAGTTTTAAAAAGAATTTTTTTTTGATGGGGGGGGGGTGCGGGTGTCGCACCCCCAAGAAAATAGTTATAAACCTTCCTGGGACCTATGAGAAGCTACCCTGTAAAGGAGAACCCGATCGGTTCAGCGATTAGCGAGATCCTTCGGTACAAACAAACAGACAGACAGACAGACAGACATCGTTCTACTTTGTATTATAGATAAAACAAAACAAACATGTCATGCAAAGCTATTTAAGAATCAGGGATCATAGGGGATAAGACATTGGAAATTGTTATATTGTTACTTGTGTAGATCAAAATTATGGGTTGAAAAGTTAGAATACAACCAAATACAAGGGTTCTTCTTACCTAACCTAACCTTAAAATATTTTTTTTTTGATATTTTTGCCATTTAGATGTAGTACCTATAGGACTAAGCTTATAACCAAGTTTCAAGAATCTATCTCAATATTTAGACCATTTTGCTCACTGTTTAAGTTTATATTTCATTACGACCCCCCCCCCCCTTTTAATTCAACATAATAGAAAACCTCGTTATAAAACTTTAGGTACCAGTATGATTTACAGTCCAATGTCCCCTCCCTCCCTGTTGTATTTAGAATGGCTTGTTGAATAAATATAAATATCTAGAACCCATATCAATTAATTCGGCCATTAGGAATAGGAATAGGAATAGTCCAA
The DNA here is from genome assembly GCF_053477335.1 of Acartia tonsa. Classification (NCBI taxonomy): domain Eukaryota; kingdom Metazoa; phylum Arthropoda; class Copepoda; order Calanoida; family Acartiidae; genus Acartia; species Acartia tonsa. The sequence goes on from NC_137274.1 coordinate 6,574,000, forward strand.
ACACATTATACTTGTAATAAAGTAACAGGATGTTTGTTTGTCTGTTTGTACCGAAGGATCTCGCTAACCGCTGAATCGATCGGGTTCTCCCTAACAGGGTAGCTTCTCATAGGTCCAGGGAATGTTTATAACTATTTTGGGGGAGGGTACCACCACCCTCCCCAGAGAAAATGATAAAAATATAAAAAATATATAAAAACGTAGGGGATAGGGGACATTTGGCTGTTTATTACACTAGTCCCCAAAGATTCATAATAACGTTTTCTTATTTGTTGGCTAAACAACTTTGGGGACTTTAAATTTAGATTGGTCGGTGCACTAAGTTGAGAGTCCAAACGTTTCAACCACTAATTATAATCTAAAGAAGAGGTAATTTTGTGTATCACCATTGGAGATGTACATCAATTTTATAGGCCATTGTCTTATACCTTTAGATGCTTTTTTAGTTTAATTGACTATCTAGTATTATAAATCTATTGGTAGGTCTTTGGGGACTAGTTTAATAAGCAGTCCTAAGTGGCATTTGTGCACTGATTACGAAAAAAAAACATTTAGAAGCAAACTAAAAATCAAGTTGTTACACACATTTTTCGGTTGAAATTCATGCATTTTAAAGTTAGTTATTTATCTCATCGTGTTATGGACAGCTTTACGCGGATATCAAAATGAGAAATTAAAACCAGTTTTTAAGAGGCCTAATCCAACAAAAAGGTACTATTTTTATAATTTATATTTGTGGAAAATTGTCTGTAATACGATGCTATACATTATTTTTCAGTAAGGCTGAGAACCAGTTCTAATCCAGCGGATATTGATCGGTTTCAAAGCCATACTTTAAAAGCTTTTCTACAACTGGGTGTCATGAACAGAAACTAAGGTCTTTTGCATTTTAAAACTTAAAGAATTATTTAGAAAGCGTAGCAACTCTATAATCGTTACCAGAAAGTCCGCGCGACCATTTAAAACTGATTTTTTTTATTTTTTGTCAACAAAGGACCACCCTCAACGTCACAAAAAACGGTTTTTGATATTATAGCCCCCATAGGGCCTATATGAAAAATTAAAGATCATTTTTCCATACAATTAGGGGTCGGAGATTCCAAATCTGGCGTCCATTTTTATGTAGCTGACCTCCTTCGTGCCGAAAAACGGCGCCAAAGTTGACTACCCTTCGAAAAATCCGCGAATGACAATTTTAGCAAAATAAAAATCTACCAAATTATTTTGATCATAAGATAGATAGATAGTTAGATTTAAATAAATATAATTATTTTTTTTCTTTCTTAAACGTTGAGAGAGAGAGAGTGAGAAAAGGAGACAAAATATAAAGGAAGAGAAAGAAAAGTTTTTTTTGATAAAATGTATAATATAATATATAAAGATAGAGAGAGAAATTGAAAGAAAAGGTAGGAGACAGAGAGAGAGAGAGAGAGGAGAGAGAATAGAGAAAGAAAGACAAAGAGAGAGAGCGGGAGAAAGAGGGAGAGAGAGAGAGAGAGAGAAAAGGAGAAAGAGAAAAAGAGAGAGAGAGAAAGAGATAGAAAAAGAAAGATGGAGAGAGAGAGAGAAAGAGATAGAAAAAGAAAGATGGAGAGAGAGAGAGAGAAAGAGATAGAAAAAGAAAGAGGGAGAGAGAGAGAGAGAAAGAAAAGGAGGAAGAAAGAGATAAATAGAGAGAGAAACAGAGAGAGAAAGAGAAGGAGAGAGACAGAAGGAGAGAGAGAGAGAGAAAGAAGAAGAGAGAAGAAGAGAATTAGAGCGAAATAGAATAAAAGAGAGAATGAATGAGAGAAAAATAGAAAGTGAGAAAAAAGATAAGGTAAGAAACACAAAGAGAGAGAGTATAGGAGAAAGAGAGAGAGAGAGAGAGAGAGAGAGAGAGAGAGAGACGGAGAGACAGAGAGAGAAAGAGAGCCAGTAAAGGAGAAAAAAAGATAAAGAAAGAGAAAGAGAGATAAGGAGAGAGAAGATGAGAAAGAGAGAGAGAGCGAATGAGAGAAAGAGAGAAAAAATAATACATAAAGTGAGAGAGAAAGAGAGAGAGAGTGAGAAAGATAAAGAAAAAAGAGAGAGAAAGAGAAGGAGAGAGAGATAATGCGAGTGAGAGAAAAAGAATATGAGAGAGAGAGAGAGAGGGAGAGAGAGAAAGAAATAATACAAGGGAGAGAAATAGAATAAAGAAAACGTAACAAAAAGATCAAATGACTAATACATTGAAATACATTCCCAATGATGATAAACTTCTGTAGATTACAATCAGTGATTGTTACGTTTTTTTACACCAATTGTTGCATGCGGATAACTATCCTATTAATCTGAGTTTTGAATAATGATGTCTATGACAACAAAGTACAATATCGTAAGCAAGGAAACTTTATAATCAAGTCCTAAAATTGAACGTAAGTATTTACGCAATTTTGCAACAAAAATAAGAACAATTTTGTTTACACTTATTTGTTTACAAGTTCTAACACTCTACAAGGGTTAATGTTCGTCTGTCCTTCCTTCTGATTTTAAAAATGCACTTTAAGGGATGTCATACTTTTTAGAAGCGAAGCCACTCTATAATTCACTTTGTCCGTCAGTCCGTCCGTCCGTCAGTCCGTAACGCTATGGGGGAAACATGATTTTCTTGACTCCTATTGCAAGATAGACAGCTGAAATTTTTAGTGAAGATTCCTATGACATATGCCTATCTAATCTATACATTGTTTTGTCCACCTGTCTGTTACATTCTACATATTTTCACCAAGTTTTATTAAGAATTGTTTAATAATTGGGGTGCTAGATCGATTTCTAGATTTTTAGATTTTCGTGAATTTCTCTATTCCTATTCATGATTAACTTAAGTTACAAACAGAAAAATATCACTGTATTGACAAACAGACACAGTGAGTTATGGGGCAGATGTTCAGTTCTTTAAAAATTAAAAAATTAAAGTAAATCACGAAACCTTAAAAAATAATGTTTGCTTTGACCGACAGACTGACAAAACAATGTATTGATTAGATGTGCATATGCCATTAAAATCTTCACTTAAAATTTAAATGTATATCTTCAATAGCAGCCGAGAAAATGGCGTTAAGGAAAGACGGACAGACAGACAGAAAAAGTTTAAAGAACCTGGATCGATATACCCAGCCATACTTGTTGACATTCTACAGATATGCAATTTCAAGAGTTTATATTTACTTAAATAAAAGCAGTTGTGGCTGACATAATATTGTCATTTATAACATTAAAACTACATATTTATGTTTACAAGATAACAACATATTTTTAGCGAAGCTACTCTACAATTCCTATGTCTGTCCGTCCGTCTGTCTGTCCATCCGACATGAAGTGATTTTCTCGGTTTTTCAAGATTTTGTTTACAGCTTCGCTACTAATGGATGTTGTCATCCTTGTTACTAAGTAGATCCTGAACCTGTATATATTATTACTTGTAATCACCAGATTGCTAAATATTTTTTTTTTCTTATACAAAACTCCCCAACCCAATGAAGAAAATAAGATATTGTATTGGAAGTATAATAGTATGTTTCGTTTGTGAATTCGAACCTTTATCCTTTCTATCTTTCCTTATCATTATTGGTAGTCTAGAGAGCGCTCAATTTCAAAAGTTCATAATTGAACACGGCATTCAAAACAACAAGTGCGCATCCAAACAAAACAAAGCTTGCGCCTCCATCTTAATTCTTTCTTTCAACAAGCGCAGAATATCTGTGTGATGAAAACCCATGTATAGTACGAAAATGTGGTGTTATCCGTGCTGAAAAATACCTTTGAGTGCTTCCCGGCTTGACATGATCAAAAGACTCGGTAAATATTATTTCTTTTAAGCATTTTAAATAGAATGGAATGATATCTTAAAGAAGGCAAATTAATTTCTTTATTTTCATTAAAATAGACCAAGTAATTGATTTATTTTTGTATCAGAATATTTTTATAGTAGTCTATGATGATTTTATCTATGAATTATAAACTCGCATTAAGTTTTGATTTAATTTTAAGCAAAAAGAAGCCTAACTTTTTATATGTTTTTGAAATATTAATTCAAAATCACGAAACCTTTTAGAAAAAGACGATTATGTCCAAAAGAAAAAAGATTTATTTTCTTTTACAAGATTTATTTTCTTTTATGAAATATTTAACATTTTAATTTTTGTTTATTAATTTTGTTATTTTTTATTTCAGCGTTCACCGTTTCATACAATAAATTGTATTAGTAACTACGCTGGTTTGATTCATGTGGGAAGTAGCAGGTTTAGTACGTTTTTACTATAAGATCTCGTACACGGCCAGGCAAGAGCCGTTGTACCGAAACAGATATAGTTCATTAATTTATGTCAATAGTAAGTGGGTTAATTTAAGCAATATTTTTTGTCCTTTTAAAAAAAAACCAGTAACAACATCTTAATGGTTCTACTTTACATTGTAGCTTCTCATAACAATTGGAAAGGTTTATAACTATTTTGGGGGAGGGAACATCACCCTAAGAAGAGAAATTGCCACTAGAATAAATGACCTCTCCCCCCCCCCCCCATTTTTTTTGAATTTTTCTATTAAAAACTTAATTTATAACAGGGGGTGATGAACTTCAATCCTCCATCCACCTCAAGTCCCCCAAATGCATTGGGGCGTAGTCGCTAGTATTTTCTATTATATAAGTAGTAAGGTTATTTGTCTGTAGCGAAGGATCTCGCTAACCGCTGAACCGATATGGTTCTTCTTTACAGTGATGCTTCTTATATGTCAAAGGAGTGTTTATAACCATTTTGGGGTGGTTATCTACACCCTCCCAAGAGAAATAGTTCCCAGGAAAAATGATACCCCCCCCCAAAAAATTTTATTTTTTACTTTGTCTGAAGTCAATTAACTTTAAAATTACTGGTCTGTATGGATTGTACTTTACCAGAGGCTGGGGTTGAAGCAACTAGTAGTAGTAATTAGTAGTAATTATAATATCAACTTATTTATTTAAACCTTTTAAAGGATTCCTGTAGCTATGGTTATACTTTGAAATAAAATACGCGAATAAAATGTTTCTCTCCGCTGCATGGCTAGTATTACTATAATCCCAATCACCTCCTATGACTTTACCTCATCCCTTTCCATTACCATGGTGGAAGGTATTGACTTAATTCTGAGGACTATATATTAGCAACCTAAATTGACGACAAAATTCCTCTGTCACAATAGACACGTATTCTATATCCATTTCTGTAGCAGATATGCAGAAGGGATAAGACAATGGAATAAATTGATGTACAACGTATCTATGTATGCAGAAAGTCACAATAGTGTTTAAACCTACGAATGAGTGACTCTCAAACTTTGGGGATCTTAAGGGATAAGACATTAGGTCATAAATATTACTAAACATATAATTTCTCTGTCGGTAGATTAAAATTTATTTAATTTGGACAGTAATAGTTTGGTTCCAATCAATCATAATTTATAGCAGTACCTAAAGCTTTTGTGCCAACGAACAAGATAATTATTTAAAAGAACTTTTGGTACCTGAAATTTTTAGCCGTATGTCTCTTCCCTTCCTAGCTGTCACTTTACAATGCCCCACATTTTGTTAAGCATTTATGTTTCCATTTTAATTCCCAGAACTTATGAGAAGATACCCTGTAAAGCGTTTTGTGAGATCCTTCGGTACAGACAGACAAACATACAGACAAACAGACAAACAAACAGACAAACAAACAGACAAACAAACAGACAAACAAACAAACAGACAAACAGACAGACACATAGACAAACATTTAGACAAACAAGAAAGACAAACTTTATTATAAGGAGATTACACGTAAGGTCTTCTATTTTATCAAAAAAATATTTTTCTTTCTCTCACTTTATAATTATCCCCCTATTTCTTTCTTTCTTTCTATCTCCTTTTCTCCCTCTTTCTCTTTTTATCTATCTAACACATTTTCTCTCTGTTTCTGTCTCTCTGTCTCTCCTTCTTTCTCTCTCTCTCTCTCTCTGTCTTTCTTATCCTTTTTTCTCTCTCTCTCTCTCCTTCTCTCTCTCTCTGTCTTTCTTTATCCTTTTCTCTCTCTCTCTCTCTCTCTCTCTGTCTTTCTTTCTCCTTTTCTCTCTCTCACTCTCTCTCTCTCTCTCTCTCTCTCTCTCACTCTCTCTCTCTCTCTAAAAAAAATAATTATATTTATTTAAATCTAACTATCTATCTATCTTATGATCAAAATAGTTTGGTAGATTTTTATTTTGCTAAAATTGTTGTTCGCGGATTTTTTGAAGGGTAGTCAACTTTGGCGCCGTTTTTCGGCATGAAGGAGGTCAGCTACATAAAAATGGACGCCAGATTCGGAATCTCCGACCCCAAATTGTATGGAAAAATGGTCTTTAATTTTTCATATAGGCCCTATGGGGGCTATAATATCAAAAACCGTTTTTTGTGACGTTGAGGGTGGTCCTTTTGTGGATACTGTTAGAATATTTTCATTTGATTTTAGAGCTTCGCTTTCATGTATATTGTGACTCTTGTTAAAATAGTAAGTCCTACCTCAATTATTTACTAAAATATTATAAAAACTTTAAATAATTCAATGATTAGTTTATAAGTATGTCTAATAGTCTATCTATCATTTAATATAAATCAATCAATCAATACATCCATCAATCCATCTTTTGAGAAGAAATAATAACACAAGATTAAACAATAAACATTAATCTATACAACAATCTATCAATTGCTAATCATTAATCCCTAATCTAATCAATCAATCAACTTATAAATGAATCTATCAACCAATCAATCAATTGATCAAAGAACCAATCAACGAATCAATCAATAAACTACCTAATAAGGGGCGTCGTAGCTCAGTGGTAACGCACTGAGTTACGGTGATGAGAGTTCGAGTTCTAGTCCCCATTTGGCAACTCGAATTTCTCAGTTGAATACATTCACGCAACTTCCCCTGGTTGTGTTAGAAGGGGATTATTGAGTAAGTTTGGATACTCAATAGCCACGTACATAATATCAGTACTACCCTTATCCCAAGCTCCACTGCGGAGAGCGTCATTCATTACGGTGACTTGATTTGGGACACCTGCCATACTCGGCTAGGGTGTGGCTATACAAAAGTGTCTCAGCCTACTCCATGACTACTTAGGTCCAAACCCTAAGAAACTATGGCTAATCAATCAATCAATCAATAATCTACCTAATCAATGAATCATTCAATCAATCAATGAACCTTAGAATGAATCAATCATCAACCCAATCAATCTCAAACTTTATGAACTAGTGTAATAAAATGTAAGCCCATTGTCCCCTCCCTGCGAGTCAATTCTTACCTGGAAACGTCGACATCTTCTGCATCTAGTAGCTTGGGTATTCCTAGGTGCTTCTCAGCCACATCGAAAGCATTCCTAAAACAATGAATTGAAATAAAGGCGCTAAAGTGAATATATATATGGCGCCAAATTTTGAATTTAAAAAAAAAGGCGCGAAAGTGAGATAACCGGTGGCGGAGAGTCAACACTATAGCATCTAGTTACATAGAGATAGATAGATAAATAAATTATTGCTTTAATTACGTCCAATATAAAGGATTTATTATTACTTACACCATATAGCTTACACCAGATTTTCATGTTCTATAATAATGTGAACATTCCCCATTCCCTCCCCTCCTACTAAATAAACTGCCCGACCAATAAAAGCGAGGGGAAATTGGATCCTAAATTGACAACAATTTTTCCTGTCATAATATCCACGTATATTCCTAAAACAAGAATATTTTTCAAGAAAATAGTTATTTCTCGCATCGTAATATAGACAGCTTTCCGTGGATATTAAATGTAAGTTCATACCTATGTTTAAAACCAGTTTTGTGGGACCCGAAGGGGCCAAAGTCTCGGGCTATTAAAGGGATAGTTGCATAAAGTGCATTACAGAAAAATTATTTTAAGCAAAAGTTAAAATATACCATCAAACATTTTTAACTTTGTATTATAAATAATAACAAGCAATTAGACATCACTAAATTAGTATTCATGCTGTTTTTTTTGAAAATAAGCTAGCTGTATAAATTCCATATACCATAAAATTAAGATTTTTAAGTCTTAATATTTTAAAAATTACGTGGTAGATAGTTGAATTTCTTTCAAATATATGCCATATAGATGTAGATAAAACCATTAACCAGGAAAAAATATGCGGTTCACTGAATTAAGTTCAAATGCATTTCGTGCAACTACCCCTTTGGTAGGTATTAATTTCATATTCATGGAATTTTCAGTAGGGCTGACCAAACGAACCGGTTGTAAAACAGCGGATATTAATCGGTTTCGAAGCCATACTGGAAAATACTGGAATCCAGCTACATCAAGAGCATTCAAAAACATTATCTAACAGTTTTCATGAAAACTGATGCCTTTCTTAAAATGAAAATAGTTATTTCTCGCATCGTAATACAGACAGCTTTCAATGGATAGTAAAATGAAACTTTTTAAGTTAAAAACCAGTTTTGTGGGCCCAAGGGGGGCAAAGTGCCGGGCTATTTAATCTGGTAGGTATTAATTTTATTATTTCTATTTTATTATTAATGGAAAATTCTCCGTAATGTGATGCGATGTTCATCAACTTATCAGCTATTGTCTTATCCCTTAAGATCCCTGACAGAATTCGCAAGGAAAAATTTGTACCTGAGTTTATTATTGAATGTTCAGGCATTTCAACCATTTTGTGTATCATCATTGGGGATTTACATCAATTTATCGGCCATTGTCTTATCCCTTTAGATCCCTGAGTTTAAACCAGGGATATTAAGGGATAAGACAATGGACAATATATTTAAATACTTTCCCAATAAGTATAAACAAAATTACCCCTTTTGTAAGATTAAAATTGTTGTTTGAAGTGTTTGGATACTGTAACTTTAGTTTTTTAAAAATAAAAATTTAAAATACCTAGGTAGTACCCAAAGTTTTGGATCAATTAAAACTTTGGGTACAATTTATAAACATTTGTACCTGAGATTATTGAGATGGTCATCAGGACGGAGTTGGTTGAAGTTGATGAGATCAGGACGGTGGTGGTGGATCAGAGCGTTGAATCCAAGTCCTGACTGCCAGCTGGTGGTAAAATTGTCAATCTGGACATTCCTAAACAAATAAGGTATACAGTGCAGGGTTTAGTTACACAATTCAGGGATCTAAAGGGATAAGACAATGGACGATCAATTGATGAGGGCATTGAATCCAAGTCCTGACTGCCAGCTGGTGGTAAAATTGTCAATCTGGACATTCCTGAACAAATAAGGTATACAGGGGTTAGTTTATTTTCCTATCATAGCGGAGTTAACCAATACAGGGATATAAAGGGATAAGACATTGGCCGATAAATTGATCAATTGATCAGAGCATTGAATCCTAGCCCGGATTATCAGTATGGACATTCCTGAATAAATAAGGTATACAGATAATATCCAAGTATGGCAGGTGTCCTAATAAAATTCAAACTATTCAAGTGTAATTTACAGTCGAATTTGTCCTAATTGGCAGGTTGATATTGAAGGTTTTAATCATCGGGGGTGCCTCATGGTTCAGTGCTTGCACCTATTCTTACGTATGTATGAATCCTTTCCCTCTCTTGTTATAAAACTTTGGGTACCAGTATAATTTACAGTCAAGTGACCCCTTCCTCCCTAATTGACAAGTGGAAATAGAAGGTTTTTACACATGGGGGGTGCCTCAAGGTTCAGTGCTTGGACTGGACAGTGGACATATTCTTGTGTATGTAAGTGTCCTTTCCCTCTCTGTTATAAAACTTTGGGTACTTACTGGTATCCATTAGTCTTTCTCTGGCACCAGAGTAACAGGGCATCCTTGGCGGATTTCTTAACAGATCCTTCTCTCTCATCATCCTCATCAAGATTGATTTCAATTTCCTTAACAAAAAAATCATGTATGTATGTAGCCCTGATTGCACAACCTTTGCCTGCAAGTTTGTAGAATCATATTATTGGCTGCACAGCAGTTTACAGAGACAATAGACAATAATTTGATGTTCATTCCCAATGACAATAAATAAAACTAACCCTTTTGTTTGTAGAATCAATTTATTGGCTGAAAAGTTTGAACACTACTTAGAAACACTTGATTAAAATTCACTTAAATTATCAAGAATTATTGTTACAAAGAACAAGATAACGTACCATTGTAATTTACACTCAGTGAATGTTTTTACCTGGATATGGAATGTCAGAGATCTAAAGGGATAAGACAATGCCCAATAAATTAATGTACAACCCTAATGATGATTCATAAAACTAACCCTTTTGTAAAATCAATTTAGTGGTTGAAACGTATGAACACTCAACTAATCAAAATTACCCCCCAAAAAATTTCATCTAACAGACAAGGTAAAACTTTGGGTACCATTGCAATATGTTTTACCTGGATCTGGAACCTGAGGATGGTACATATAAGACAATGCCCAATAAATTAATGTACAACCCTAATGATGATACACAAAATTAGGTTTCTGTAGATTAAAATTAGTGGTTAAAACGTATGAACGCTCAACTAATAAAAATTCACTCATATTACCCCCCAAAAAAATACATCTAACAAATAAGATAAAACTTTGGGTACCATTGCAATATGTTTTTACCTGGATCTGGAACCTGAGGATGATGGTCCATATGAGACCCAGGATCATCCGAGGATTTCCATCCACCACATCCTCCGCTCCAATATTCTCCAGTCGAACCTAAACATTCGTGGAAATCTGTTATTTATAATACAAAGTAGAACGATGTTTGTCTGTCACTAACCGTTGAACCGATCGGGTTCTCCTGTACAGGATAGCTTCCCATAGGTCCCAGTAAGGTTTATAACTATTTTCTTGGAGGGTGGGACAACCCGAACCTGCCCCCCCCCCAAAAAAAAAAATTTAAATTTTTCTTTTAATTTTTTATTAAAGTCTTAAAAATTCGAAAAATTTGTTTGATCTAACCTCGTGGGGCAAAGCCCCTAGAGGCTAGGGGCAAAGCCGCTAGTAATCTATAATACAAAGTAGAACAATGTCTGTCTGTATGAAGCTTAAGATCTCAGAAACCACTGAACCGATTGGGCTGTACTCTTGAAGGAACATATCTACTGGTCCTGTGATGGTATTTTTTCTTGAGGGGTGGGACAACCCCCCCCCCCCCCTCTTAAACAAATTTAAAATATATACCTTAGTATGTAAAAATTCCAGGCCCTTGTTAGGCGTGGGAAAATAAATAATAGGTACTAAGTGTGGGAAAATAATACTAAGAGCGGGAAAATAACATTAAGCATGGGAAAATAATATATACCTTAGTATGTAAGAATGCCAAGCTCTTGTTCACATTCTCAATCCTATGAACTCTCATCTTCCCAGAGTTGGGTTTCCCCAACTTCTCTCCAGATATTATCTCCAAAAGTTTCAGCAACTTTCGGCCATCTCCGAGATCTGTGAACAGGTCATCCACCTGAAATAGTAGATAGATAGAGATAGATAGATGGATATCATAGATGTTCCAAGAGAGATAGATAGAGGTACCAAGCGAGATGGATAGATGGACTTTTCAAATAGATAGATCGATGGATGTTTAGATAGATGTTGTTGTTGTTGCAGCCATGATTCTCTGAAGTTAGGACTCAGATGCACATGGAGACTGGAAGTGGAAATCCTTTGGCCAATCTTAGATTGGTAAGCTTAGCGCACAGCTAATTGTTTTCTATGTTACATTACAAGCTGACCCGCAATTCTCGTGGAAGCTACTCAATTATTACATCACCCTGGCCTAGAGTTTTGGCAGGTGTTCCATATTAAGCCACCCTAATTAATGGCACTTTCATACGAGGAGCATGGATGAGGGAAAGCATGGTTAGAGCTGCTTGATTAGTAGAATCCTAACTTCCTACAAATCTCCCCCCTTACAACCCTAGGGCATCTTAGGGAAGGTTGCGTGATCATAATCTGACAAATTGCGACAGCATTTGTCAACCAAGTGCAAAGTCTATGTGGGGACTTGAACTCGGTCTCTCCCAACCACAGCGTAGTGCGCTAACCACTACACTACACTATGGGACACCCTATGTTTAGATAGATATAGTTAGATAGATATATAGATAAATGATTTAATTAGATGGATAGATAGATATAAAGATAGATAGATTGATATACAGATAGATAGACAGACATACATACAGACACACACAAACAGACAGATAGATAGACATACAGACAGACAAAAAGACAGACAGACAGACAGACAGACAGACAGACAGATAAATATTGATAGATGGATGGATAGAAACTTATTAAGATGGATAGACTGATAAAACTTTGGGGACTCCAACATACCTGCATTTTGGCCTTCTGAAGAAAGCTGTTCATCCATTTTGTGAATGTTTTCTTCTGAATATGAAGCCTCTCCTCCTGCAGCGCTTTTATACGACCCTAAATACACACAATAATTATTGGTTGGAAGGTTTGGACACTAGGTACTTTTTATTTGACACTAAAAACACACAAAAAATATTGGTTGGAATGTTTGAACACTAGGAGGTAGGTACTTTTTATCCGACCATAAAAAAAAAACACACAATTATTGGTTGGAATGTTTGGACACTAGGTACTTTTTATTCGACCATAATAAAACACACAAAAATTATTGGTTGGAATGTTTGGACACTAGGAGGTACTTTTTATCCGACACTAATAAAACACACAAAAATTATTGGTTGGAATGTTTGAACACTAGACGGTAGGTACTTTTTATTCGACCTAAAAACACACAAAATTATTGGTTGGAATGTTTGGACACTAGGTACTTTTTATCCGACACTAATAAAACACACAAAAATTATTGGTTGGAATGTTTGAACACTAGCTAGGAGGTAGGTACTTTTTATCCGACCTAAAAACACACAAAAATTATCGGTTGGAATGTTTGGACACTAGGTACTTTTTATTCGACCATAATAAAACACAAAATAATTAATGGTTGGAATGTTTGGACACTTGTTACTTTTTATTCGACCATAAAAAAACACAAAATAATTAATGGTTGGAATGTTTGGACACTTGGTACTTTTTATCCAATACTAAAAAACAAACAAAAATTATTGGTTGGAAAGTTTGGACACTAGGTACTTTTTATACGACCCTAAAAAACCAACAAAATTATTTGTTGGAATGTTTGGACACTAGGAGGTACTTTTTATTCGACCTAAAAAACACACAAAAATCATTGGTTGGAATGTTTGGACACCAGGTACTTTTTATCCAACACTAAAAACACACAAAAATTATTGGTTAGAATGTTTTGACACTAGTTATTTTTTATCAGACACTAAAAACAAACAAAAATTATTGGTAGGAAAGATTGGACACTAGGTACTTTTTATCCGACCCTACAAACAAACAATAATTATTGGTTGGAATGTTTGGACACTAGGTACTTTTTATTCGACCATAAAAAAACACACAATTATTGGATGAAATGTTTGGACACTAGGTACTTTTTATACGACCCTAAAACAAACAAAAATTAATGGTTGGAATGTTTAGACACTAGCTACTTTTTATCAGACCCTAAAAACACAAAAAAAGTTATTGGTTGGTATGTTTGAACACTAGGTACTTTTTATACGACCCTAAATACACACAAATATTATTGGTTAAAATGTTTGGACACTAGGTAGGTACTTTTATCCGACACTAAAATCACACAAAATTATTGGTTGGAATGTTTGAACACTAAGAGGTAGGTACTTTTTATCCGACCATAAAAAAACACACATTTATTGGTTGGAATGTTTAGACACTAGGTACTTTTTAATATCCGACCTTAAAAAAAACCCAAAAATTATTGGTTGGAATGTTTGGACACTAGGTACTAGTGTAATCCCTATCAATTTTAATGAATATAAGTCAATTTAGCTTGCTAATATGGACCTTATTTAATGGTCAGTTCGTTTGGGGAGGAATAGAGTAAAGAGGATGCTGCAAAGGGGTTGGATTATTATTTATTTATCTATTTCTCTAACTATCTAATATATCTATCTATTTATCTATAAGTTGAGGGTAGATTGGGGTATCGTTATTTCAGTTAGTTATTCCCTTTAGGGAAGCTTAATATATGTCACAGAATTGGTTTATGCTATTTTATTTTTAGATTTAGCCACAAGTTCTACTATATAAAGTAACTAGCGGCTTCGCCCCTAGCCTCTAGGGGCTTTGCCCTAAGAGGTTTGATCAAACCAATTTTTCGTAATTTAGATTTTTAAAAATGAATCTAAAAAAAAATTTCTTTGGGGGGGGTAATTTTTTTTATGGGGGGGGGGCGTAGTCGACAACATTATTTTAATTTTTTTTTTGGGGGGGGGGGTATTTTTAATTATTTTTGTCCCACCCCCAAAGAAAATAGTTATAAACCTTCCCGGGACCTATGAGAAGCTAACCTGTAAAGGAGAACCCGATCGGTTCAGCGGTTAGCGAGATCCTTCGCTACAAACAAACAGACAAACAAACAGACAGACATCGTTCTACTTTGTATTATAGATTAAGGTTTTATTGTCTAAAGCAAATGTCTCGAAAATTGGTTGAACTTTTGCAAGGGCGCTCTAAATTGTCTTGGGGGTGGTTTTTGGCTATTTTCCAATGGGCTTTAATTGGTGTACCTCCTCAATAATAATACACAAAATTACCCCTTTTGTTGATTACAATTAGTAATTAAAAAGTTTGAACATTCATCTTAATAAATCAACCAGTAAAAATTCATTAAAAGTCCCCAAAGTTGTTGAGCCAACAAATGAGAAAACGCTGTTATAAAACTTTGGGGACTAGTGTAATAAACAGCCCATTATCCCCCCCCCCTTCTCTCTGTCATGTAATTATCCCTTTATTTGGATAGTCCCCTTCGTGACAGCGCCTCTTAAGGGGCATTTCGTTATATTTTCACAGTAGAATTTCTCCTGTTTCTTGCCCCTGCGGGGCAAATTGCCTAACCCTGCGTGGCAATCACCTAAACTAACATAACCTAACCTAAAATAACCTATCAAAAGCTATTGTAAAGATACGACGAAAGGCGTTGTCACGAAAGAGACTATACCTCTATATTTTACTACGATTCTAGCACCTAGGAGCTCTGTATTAGAAAAGGGTAGGTAGGAAAGGAGATAAAAATAGCCTAAATCCATCCTAGGACTTAAATCTCAAATTAAGATAGCATAAAACCATTTAAAGAAGTCCCTAGCATGGATATCTTGATTGAATTTTACAGGGGATCTTAAGGGATAGGACAATGGACTATAAAGGGGGGAGGCGGATGTGCCACTTTTTGAAACCAAAACCAAAAGTCAACAAAGGAACTCATCTAAAAAAAAGAGTTACAGGTCTGTGATTTTGCATGGCAGTTGCTTTATAGGGGTACAATATGGAACTGTGAAGAAACGGCGGCGCAACCGCCGAAAACCGGCGTTTCCCGCCGAATTTTTTTTGCCTTTTCTCGGCGGTTTTCGGCGGTTGCGCCGCCGTTTCTTCACAGTTCCATATTGTACCCCTATTAAGCAACTGCCATGCAAAATCTCAGACCTGTAACTCTTTTTTTAGTTGAGTTCCTTTGACTTTTAGTTTTGGTTTCAAAAAGTGGCACATCCGCCTCCCCCCTTTTGTAGGTTAATATTAGTTTGGTCACTAGGTACTTACTAAATTAAAATCAACCATTCAGAATTTAATACAATTAGGTAGGTATCCAAAGTTTTGATCATATGAATAAAACAAACTTAGGGTACTAGTATAATTTACAGTCAAATGCCTGTGCCTGTATGCCTGTCTATCTGTCCTTATGTATGTTTGTCTGTGTCTATTCGTCTGTCTGTTTGTTTGTTTGTATGTCTGTCTGTCTGTCTCTGTTGTCTGTATGTATGTCCGTCTGTGTGTCTGTCACTTTGTGTGTCTGTCTGTCTGTGTGTCTGTCCGTCTGTCACTTTGTGTGTCTGTCTGTCTGTGTGTCTGTCCGTCTGTCTATCTATCTGTCCGTATGACTGTCTGTTTGTCTGCCTATCTGTCCGTATGTCTATCTGTCTGTCCGTCTGTCACTCACCTTTTCAAAGTCCTTGATATCCTCCGGAGACATTATCGAAGTATCCATTTTTATTTTTTAAATTATTTTAGGTATCACCACGTAACATTCTATCTGAAATAGGTATAAAATAAAGTAACAGGATGTTTGTTTGTCTGTGTGTTTGTACCGAAGGATCTCGCTACCAGCTGTACCGATCGGGTTCTCCTTAACAGTTAGGTCCTGGGAAGGTTTATAAATATTTTTGGGGAGGGTACCACAAGTACCAACCTCACAATAAAAATAACAAAAATAACAAGAGAAAAAAAAATTCGCGAAGAGACTTGAACGTAACATAGAAATTTTTCTCAAGTTATATACCTATTTAAAATAAAAACAAACATTTTAAGTGTCACTAGAGGCCTCTAGGGGCATAGCCGCTAGTTCATGGGTAGAAAAGTAACAGGATGAGTGTCTCTGTCTGCTTGCAGGGATCTAAAGGGATAAGACAATGGCCGATAAATTGATGTATATCACAGTATATGAATCCCTAATGATTATACACAAATTTACCTCACTGTAGATTAAAATTAGTGGTTGAAACGTTTGACACTCAACTTAATGAACGAACCAATCGAAATTCAGTAAAGTCCCCAAAGTTGTTTAGCCAACGAATAAGAAAACGTTTAAATAAAACTTTGGGGACTAGTGTTATAAACAGCCCATTGTCCTCTCTATCTCTCTCCATATGGTCTGTCTATCAGTCAGTTTAAAAAGTATTTTTCGTGTATGACTTTGAAACCGATGAATATCCGCTGGATTAGAGCCGGTTCTCAGCCATAAAGAAAAAGCATGTATACCATCGTATTATAGACAGCTTTGCGCGGATATTAAAATAAAAATCCAAAATAAATACCTACTAGTTTTGCTAGCACATACCTTCGGTTCCCCGGGCCTAACAAAACTGGATTTAATCTTATTATTTTTTATTTTAATATCCGCGGAAAGCTGTCTATAATACGATGTGATAAATAACGATTTTGGACATTTTTATCTAAGACCATAGCGGGAACGTGCACATGATTCTTGTAAGTATGATACACCTCTTCTGGATGATTTAGGGGACGTAAACGAAGCCTTTTATGATGCAGGGGGTGGGGGGTTCTCCGGAACCACTTGATGAGATTTCTTGGACTTAAGCTTTTATGGGTATGAACTAAATTTTAGTTTAGAAGTCATCCCCCTGCTCCATCCCCTTAGCCTCTCCCCCCTCCCCCTCCCAGGGCTAAAAATCTCACTAATGAACCTAACCTTAATTTTCTCAGAAACTATTTGATCAATTGAGCATATTTCTTTGACTTAAACTTCTATTATTATAAACTAACTTTTAGTTTAGAAGTCACCCCTCTGCTCCAACAACTTAGCCGCCATGGGGCTCAAAAACCCCATAAAAATAAAATTAACCTTAATTTCTCAGAAACCGTTTTTTGATAAAGAAACCGTCATCCCTAAAAAGTTTGAAAATCGAACCAAAAACAGATATGGTGAAATATTAAAAAAATATATAGGTATATATAAAAATATCTAAAAACCTGCTAAAACGCAGACCGACCAGCGACCGCCGAATGTTGTTTTCAAAGTTCAGCCTTCTATCTTTAATAGGAGCCGAGAAAATTTTGTTTCTCCCAATTCAAGTCTTACGGACGGACAAATAGACATATCCAATTATAGAATAGTTATTCTCATAGAGAGGGGGGGCAATTGGCTGTTTATTACACTAGTCCCCAAAGTTTTATAATAATCTTTTCTTATTTGTTGCCTTAACCACTTTTGGGTACTTTAGTGAATCTTAATTTGGTGGTTCATGAAGTTGAGTGTCCAAACATTTCAACCATTAATTTTAATGTACAATAGGTTTTTTTGTCTATCATCAATTGAGTTGTACATTAATTTGTCGGCCATTGTCTTTTCCCTTTAGAAAGTCTCGCTATCAAAAAAAACCGCGAAAATTAAAATGAATCAGTTACTAGGAAAAGATAAAAAAAAATGGGATGAGTCATCGAATATCAATTTATATGTGAAACAAAGAACACGGAATATAAAAAACGGATTTTTTTTATGGGATAAGACAATTGCAGATAAATTGGATGAACATCACAAATGATTACACACAAAATTATCATTCCTTCTGTATTTTACAATTATTGGCTGAAACGTTTGAACACTCAACTTAATGAGCCAAACATTCAAAATTCAATTTAAGTCCCCAACGTTGTTGAACCAACGAATAAAAAAAGGTTATTATAAAACTTTGGTGACTATTTTCATAAACTGTTCATTGTCCCCTCTCTCCCTGTGGTGCTGTGTCTCAAGATCTCGCTAACCGCTGAACCAATATAATTCTCTTTTACACTGAAGCTTTTTATAGGTCCAGGGAAGGTTTTTAACTATTTTGGGAAAAGTTACCTCCGCCCCCTCCCCACCCCTCAAAGACAAATTGCCCCTGGAAAAAAAAACCTCCTTACCATTTTTTTTCTTTTTAAAACATAACATGGAAAATTGAGGATTGACTTATATATCCCCCTTAACTCAATTGCCCCTAGAGGCCTCTAAAAGCGTAGCCGCTAGTTAGGTATAAAATACAAAGTAAAACGATGTCTCTCTGTCTGAAGCTTAAGATCTAAACAACCACTGAACCGATTGGGCTCTCCTTTTCAGGGAATAGCTACTTTCTGTTTTAAGCTGTTTTCCTGTGGGGTGGGACTTCATCCCCCCCCCTCCCCCCGACCAAAACATCCCAAAAAATAAAACATTACCCCCTCCTCTTTTTTTGTAACCAAATCAAATCAAATAATAACTCCCCCCCCCCCACACCTACAAAATAAATTTATTTTTTTTATAACTGTCTTCTCCTTTTTTCACCCCTTCAAGACACTAACCCCCCTAGCAAAACCCTTAACTGAACTTAAAAGGTACAAGCTCGACATTAATTCTGGTACAAGTAGGTAAATTGAGGCGGTTTTTTTACTTTTATAAACAACAGACAGAAAGACAAAATAATGTATAGAGTAGATGCACATCTTCACTAAAAATTTCAGCTGTCTATCTTCAATAGAAGCAGAGAAAATCACATTATTCCCATAGCGTTACGGTCTAACTGACAATTAAACAAGAAAGAAGTACGTTCGAGTTAAAAATCTATAGGACAATTCTTACTTGTATAATTTACAGATCTTCTGATTCGTAAACATTCTCTTATGCTAAAAAAAAGCGTCACTACTCTATGCTTTTTACCTCCTTGCAAGCAACACTGTTTCAAATTTCAAAAGTTTTCAACGATTTTCCAATATTTTTTTGGAAGATTTTAAAAATTTAAATTCGAAGATTTTTAAATTTGAAGATTTTTAAAGCAAAGAAACTAAAATATTTTTTTTTTATTATCGAATTTATTAACTTTTCTGCCCGTCCGTATGTCCGTCCGTCCACCATCCAAAGAGGTATCTATACTGAAAATTAAGTTGCTACCTATCAAAGAGATATATTTATAAAACCAAAATAGTTAATTATCGCATCATCTTATAGACAGCTTTCCGCGGATATTAAAACTATAATATTATAACCAGTTTTGTTAACCCCGAGGGGCCGACGGCTAGGACTAACAATTAACTGGTATGAATTTTATGATTACGATTTTAATATTTGTGGAAAATTGTCTGTAATACGATGCTAAACATGATTTTTAATTAAGTATGGCCGGCTGAGAACCGGTCCTAATACAGCGGATATTAATCGGTTTCAAAGCATGGAAAAGCTTTTATATGTATGGCAATCTTTTTCCGTTTGAATGACAAAAGAACTACATACAAAAAAATAGTGTTGGTATTACTGACAGTTTTCCGCGGAAAATGAAATGAAGATTAAAGCCAGTTTTATTGGCCTTAAAGGGGCCAAAGCGGCCCGGTCTAACAAAACTGGTACTAATCAAGCTCATAATATTTCACTTTTCATAGAAAAATGTCTGTAATACGATGAAATGCATGATTTTTCAGTATCTCGTCGAATCACTGTAATGTCGTCCGTCAGTCTGTCTTTTAAAAGTGAAAAAATAACTAATTTTACTTCAACAGAATGAAAATCGGCTGAAAAATGACCAACCAGCAATCAAAATTCACTATAAAGTCCCCAAAAGTTGTTAAGCCAACGAATAAGAAAACGTTATTATAAAACTCTGGGGACTAGTGTAATAAACAGCCCAATGTCCCCTCTCTCCCTGAAAAGAAAACTGAAAATCGGTTGAAAATTGACCGTTCAACGGTTAACATCGTTAACCTATTATGACATTCGCTACCGCCGTAATTATTTAATTCCAAAAATCCATCCGTCTGTATGTTAAACACAAAGTGGGGGCAACGTGATTTTCTCGGCTTCTATTCAAGATACACGGCTGTAACTTTTTGCACAACATTCACAATATTATAGAGCATAATTAACTCTAAAAACATTCATAGCTGTCGGACTGCTTTTAAGCAGGTATTAGGCTACTTTTATATCACACACACAAAAAAAACTTCATATCATTTAAATAAACAATGAAATTTTAATAAAAAAGTCACTTCAAAAATTTGTTCACTGAACAACTACTTTGAATATCTCAGCTAGGGGCCGGGTAGGGGGAGGGAGGGGCAAGGGGGGAGAAAAACGAGAGGTAACCGGGGGGGAAGGGGGTCGAAGGAGGAGAAATATCCAATAGATTTATAATATTAGATAACCAATCAGACAAAAGTCCGTCCAACTTAAAAATTGCCAAAAAGCTGCTATAAAGCAGACGGGAACGCATGCATGCTTTATAGTTGATTATGCTCCTTAATGATTGGAATGTTGAAGAGAAGTTTCAGCCATGTGTCTTGAATAGGAGCCGAGAAAATCAAAATAAGGAGGAGAAAAAAGCATAGAAAACCAATCGAACTCATTTATAATTCATCAAATTTAAAAAGGATTTTATCCTTATATTAATGCAATAGGATTTCTTTCTGTCTGTCTGTACCGAAGGATCTCTCTAACCACTGAACCAATGTGGTTCTCCTTTATAATATAAATAATGTAGTTTTTCATAGGTCCTGTAAGGTTTTCAATTAGTTTGGGGATATCATTTAATTGTAATAATTATAATTATTACTTGTATAAAATAAAAAATAATACCCAAAATGTCCAAATATTACAACCAATGCCAATAGGTTCCCATTAGTCATTAACTGATTGGAAGTCTAATATTATATATCTATTAAAAGGGGGAAAACATTACAGGCAAAAAGGGGACAGGAGCAAAATAATCGAATTTTTTTTACCATTAAAAAATAATATTTTAAAAGCAAGCTTTAAATTAATATAATAATATATAATTACAGATTTTTAAATAATATTTTGATTCAAAATTTAGATTTATTGATTAATATAAAAAGCTAGCTTTAAAATAGTGAAGAAAAAAAGAGAGAAAATATTCCGTCAGGGCGAAAATTCAGGAAGTGAGTTGGGGGGAGGGGAGAGGGGTGCTATATGTTGTTATTGTGCTTGAATTGATAGATAGATAGATACTCAGTGGAGAGATAGATAGATACTTAGTGGATGGATAGATAGATACCAAAAGGCAACAGTTAATTTTAACCCTTCATTGTTACATTAAAAATTCAATTTAATTTTAAATTAACAAACCACCGATCTAGACCTTTTAGACCAATTAGAAGCCTTAAAAAATCGCGAAAATAAACTTTTATTGCAAAACTTTTGTCTGTAAGTCCTAAAATTAAACTAATTTTTCTGAAAATTTGATTATGTGATTTACTTGAAGGTCCCCAAATTTGTATGAAAATGGTAAAAAATAGGCTCGAATAAAAAACAGTCAATTTAAAATTATTAGATATAATTGACAAACGAAAATTTATCGTCAATTTAGGTTGCTAACAAGAACCTTATTTATTGGTCAGTTTGTTCATCCAGTAGAAGGGGAGAATTTAGATAGGAGGGGGGGGGGGTAATAGCTATTCTAGCCAGCTACAAGTATCACCTTAACAAAGTATATGAATATCTGGTGCAACGTCCAAGTAATAATAAATCAATTTTCGTTGCTATTGTCTTAAAATTTTGTAATTTGAACGTCAAAGGGTTAAATTTGGTTTGGTTTCGGTTTAGCGCCTGAATTTCTGAGACAGGTGGCCAAACTTTTTAAGCTAGTCCCCAAACTTTTTAACAGGGAGGGAGGGGACATTAGGCTGTTTATTACACTAGGCTCCAAAGTCTAATAATAACATTTTCTATTTCGTTGGCCTATCAACTTTGAGGACTTTCATTTATTGTGTTTGAAATTTAAATTTATATTTATAAAAATGGCCACATATATATTAAGGCCTCGCCCTTTACGTTTTCTTTCTTTTCATTGCAAAACTAAAAGCTAGCTCATTTTTTAAAAATGTAAAAATAGGCTTTGGGGTATTTTTTACCATATTTAAAAATAGTCATAAAAATAAAAAGTTGCGCCAAATTTTTCAAAGCTGGCTTTTTTAAATTTCTTACACAAAAAAAATCCGTTAAAAGTCACAAATTTTGCGCCGTTTTTTTGAATAAATTACATGGGTGGAACACGGCGAAAAAAGCCGGTTTGCCTAAAAACGAATATTTTACCGACAAAAAATGCAATTATTATAGAACAAAGATATATAGCACTTTTTAAGTGGATATAATTGATGAAATAATTTATAATTGAAAAACCTCTACCAAATAAAATTAGCGAAGCTACTTCATAATTCGAAAAGTCCGTCCGTATGTACGTTAGAGACAGAAAGGGGAAAACATGATTTTCTCAGCTCCTATAAAAGATAAAGAGCTGAAATTTTCAATGATTAATTATGCTTTGCTTACATTCTTTTATAATTTTTTATCTTTGCTACTTATGGATGTTGTCATCCTTGTTTTTTTTTGTCGTAATTGTCCATAGTAAGGATGTATTTACAGGAAGGGGTGGATGATTACTATACCCCCCCCCCCTCACAACTTTGAAGTGTATTTAAGGCAAATTTGATTTAACAGCCTTTGTCTGAATGTCTTAACTGTGCGTGCCTGTTCTGGGCCAAGGCATTCCCCATACTGTCGCACCTGACATAGCAGCAGTATGTCCAAATTTCAACGCCTTTTGAAGCGACGTAGTTTTTAGCCGAGAAACGAACCCACCAACACCCCAAAAATGACAAACTGATCTGGGCTACAGAAACAAGGATGACAACATCCATAGAAGCGAAGCTCTGATACAGTAGGTCAAACGAACATTGTCACTTAAAAAATGTCAGAACTGATAAATCACATTATAAAAGTTGAAACAAAATTGTACGTAAATTTGTTGGAAAACTATTGAATACAGCACAATGTTTAAGAACATTTTAGGACCTTATTATAGAGATGCTTCCCTTATAACATTTTACTTTGTTGTACTAGAAATCAGTATTCCAAAAATCAGATAAATTTCTAAATCATTCCTAACTACTAAAGGAATCGCCTTGCAAAGTTTGAAATCTATACAACAATTCTAACATGCCTAAATTTACGAAAAAAACTCAGTTTCGGACGGACGGACTGATCCTAATTATAGAAAAGTTTCACTTTTAATAAAATAAAAGATTCAGTCATAAATTTTAATTACAGAAATAGAATATAATTTTTTTAAATACAATTTTAAATTAATATTTAATTTCACACAAAGCGCCTGTTTGTTTAGTCATGGATCAAAAGGGATAAGACAATGGCCGATAAATTGATGAACATCCCCATTGATGATGCACAAAATAACCCTTCTGTAGATTAAAACTGTTGGTTGAAACGCTTGAATACAATATAATAAAACAACAAAAAAAAAATTCAGTAAAAGTCCATAAAGTTACTAAGCCAAAATAGGTGTCCCACCCCCCAAGAAAATAGCTTAAACCCATCACAGGACCAGTAGGTATATTCCCTGAAGAGTAGAATCCAATCAGTTTAGTGGTTACTGAGATCTTAAGCTTCAGACGGACAGACAGACAGATGGACAGACATCATTCTACTTTGTATTATATATAGATAATGGAGGGGGGGGGGGTGTATATTTGCTCCGCAGGAAACTTTGTGTGAAAGTACTAATTTCGTGACAACGCCTCTTAAGGGGCGTTTCATCGTATTTGCACAGTAGCCTAAACCTGAGGGGTAATCACCTAACCTAACCTGAAATAACCTATCCAAAGCTACCGTGAAAATGTGCCTTAACGCCCCTTAAGAGGCGTTGTCATACGAAAGGGACTCTTCCCCAACTAACTTAATTATTAAAAATATCTAAATCAACATCATGTAATTCAGCTTGTAGAATTTCCATGATCAGTTTGGCGGTTTGGGCTCTTCCACCTGAAAAAAAAACAAGAAAACCGATTATTATCCGCTGGTTTAGAACCGGTCTCAGCCATACTAGCCGCATGATATCCGCGGAAAGCTGTCTATAATACGATGCAATAAATATTCCATCTGAAAAAAAGGACAAGGATGACAACATCCATAAAAGCAAAGCTATGAAACGGTATGAAAGACGAACATTAACTCTTGTAGAGTGTCAGGACTGAATATACAAAATATAAATATCTAAGTTTTGACAAAATTATACGTAAACTCGTTGCAAAAAAAATACTGATTAAGGACAAACCGACATTTTTAGGACTTGATTATAGAGATGCTTCGCTTAAAACATTGTACCTTTTTGTAATAGGAATTAGTACTTCAAAAATCAGATCAATCTGATGATTATATCACATAAAATTTTTTTGAAAAGTTAAAAAATCAACATGTTTGCAATGGACGTACGGACATTCTGGTAACGATTATAGAGTTGCTACGCTTTCTAACTCGTACAAAACTACTAAAATAATCACCATGCAAAGTTTGAAATCGATATGAAAATTCTAACATGTCTAAATTAACGAAAAAAAGCTATTCGTTACGGACGGACGAAAAGATCCTAATTATAGAAAAACTTCGCTTTTAAAAATTAATGGATACATAATCAGGGATTTCAGGATAATCCGATTGATATACGCTGGATTAGAACCGGTTATCAGTCATACTATCCGCATAATATCCGCGGAAAGCTGTCTATAATACGATACGATATATAACTATAAAACCCCCGGGATCTAAAGGGATAAGACTATGGCTGATAAAATGATGTACATCCCCAGTGACAATACACAAAATCACCTCTTCTTTAGATTAATAACATTGGTTGAAACCTTTGAACACCCAACTTTATAAATAAACCAATCAAAATCTATGAAAGTCCCTAAAGTTGTTAAGCCAACGAATAAGAAAATGCTATAATAAAACTTTGGAGACTAGTGTAATAAACAGCCCATTGTCCCCTCTCTCTCTCTGATATCAAGTTGGATATCTAATATAGCCCTCAGGTATTGGTCAATTCGATCCTCCCATGGTCAGGGGAGCGGATAGAGTAGAGACATAATTGAGAGGAGTGGGGTTTTGTTATATTAGCCAGCTGAGAGAAACATTTTATCAGTGTATGCAAGAATCTCTCACAATATCCACGTATTATATATCCACACTAGCCAATAGCGAGGTAGTTATATCAAGCCAACTCTAGTATATCCACATTAACATTTAATATACGCATTCCAGCAACAAATTACAGCCGTATAATCTATAATACAAAGTAGCTTGATGTCCGTCCATCCGTCCGTCTGTCTGTCCCATAAAATCTCGGTAACCACTGAACCGATTGGATTCTACTCTTCAGGGAATATACGTACTGGTCCTGTGGTAGTTTCAGGCTATTTTCTTGGGGGGTGGTGGGACACCAACAACAACCCCAAAAACAAAAAAAATAATCACTAAACTATCAAAACAAGGATAAAAGCCTTTAGAGGCGAAGCCGCTAGTATCTTAAATAGCAGTAATAGTAATCATAAATTTTGCTACGGAAATTTTTGATCGTTTAGTAATGTCTAAATAATTTCAGGTACATGATTTTTTTCAGAAAATTTTAATAATTTTTTTTTTTGAATCTCTAGACTAAAATTGACCAAAATTAAAAATAAATTCGAAAATTTTTAGTAGCGAAGCCACTCTATAATTCACTTTGTCTGTCCGTCCGTCAGTTACGCTTAGGGGAATGGGGATTTACTCAGCTCCTATAATAGATAGAAAGCTGAAATTTCTTAACAACACTCTCCTCAATAAGGAGCATAATGAAGTATAAAACAATAATAGCGGTCGGAATGCTTTTAAGCAGCTTTTTAGCCGCTTTTTTTTCAAAACTAATTTTCTCGGCTCCTGTAAAAGATAAAAGACTGAAACTATAGGTATGAAAAATCTATTTACTGCTTTTAAGCTGCTTTTTAGCTGCTTTTCTTTTAAAAACTTTTAGACATAAACCTTAATTTTTTAAGGTTTCGTGATTTAAGTTTTTTTGATATTTATTTGCATAGATCTTTCTTTCTTTTCTTTGTTATGATAAAAGATAATCTGCTCTATAACTCACTTTTTCCGTTTGTCTATATTATAATCTGTGCTTCGCCACTTATGGATGTTGTCATCCTTGTTTTTTTTCTCGAAGATTTTAAAAAATCATTGAAATCTCAAAAACTGAGAGAATCTTTCAGGCCATGGAAAGAAAACTAAGTTGTGGGTTTCATCGTATTTCCACAGTAGCTTTTGAAAGGTTATTTTAGGTTAGGTTAGGTGAAGTAAATGTTAATGATTGCCTCGCAGGGTTAGGAAATATGCCCCGCAGAGGCTAGAAATAGGAGAAAAGCTACTGTGAAAATACGACGAAACCCGCAACTTCGTTTTCTTTCAATGATCCAATCTTTCTAATGCATGTAAAAATGTAAATGTTTTTGTTAGTAGTGGAAACATTACCTTTTTGTTAAAATGGACATACAGACTTTCTGGTAATGATTATAGAGTTGCTACTCTTTACAATAATATTAGGGTTGGGTCGGATATCCGGACATTTTTTATATCCGGCCGGATACCGGATATTGAAACTATCCGGATACCGGATATTTGGCTAATTTATAATGCCGTTTATTCGGCGTTGGCCAAATATCCGGCCGGATACCTTATATCCAGCAAAATAATTCAGCCGGACATCCGGTATCCGGCCAAAAAAGTATCCTGCCCAATCCTAGTTAAAACATTATCTTTTTGTTAAAACGGACATACAGACTTTCTGGTAATGATTATAGAGTTGCTACTCTTTTCAATAATATATCTTATTGTCATAGGAACCATCATGCAAAGTTTAAAATAGATCATTCTAACATGCCTAAATTAACCATAAAAGCTATCCGTGACGGACGTACCGACTTGCCCTTAAATGTAAAGAAGGTTTGATTTTAAATTTCCAGTATGGCTTCGATACCGATTAATATCCGCTGGATTAGAACCAGTTCTCGGCATACTGATAAATCATGTCTAGCATCGTATTACAGACAATTTTCCATAAAATATTAAAATAAAAATCATCAAATCAATGCCAGTTTTGTTAGCCTTCAGAATAATTTTTTTTAATCTTGTAACTTTTCATTTTAATATCCGTGGAAAGGTGCCTATAATACGATGCGAAAAAGTTATTTAATGCATAGTATTATAAACAGCTTTCCGCGGATATAAAAATGTACATTTATCAGATAAAAACAGTTTTGTTAGCCCCGAGATGCCGAAGGCACAGGCTTACAAAAATGGTTTTAATAATAAGATTTTCCATTTTTATATTCGTAGAAAACTGTACATTATACGATACAATGCATGATTTTTCAGTGTAACTGAGAACCGGTTCTAATCCACCGGATATTAATCAGTTTCGAAACCTTACTAGAAAACCAACTTATCGTAAGCCGTGGACGTAATAGTATTATAATATGGCTGAGAACCGGTTCTAATCCACCGGATATTAATCAGTTTGGAATAGTACAATTACCTAGTCTAGAGGATGTCGCGCAATCTTCTATTAATCCCTCAAGGTCTGGATGTCTAGATAGAAAGAGAGATATCTATAATACAAAGTACAACGATGTCTGTCTGTCTATTTGTGTGTACCAAAGGATCTCGCTAACCGCTGAACCAATCGAGTTTTTTTTTGGTACGTATAGAGACTCCTACGCAACATAGCTAGGTATCATAGAAACTTGAAAGCAACATAGATAGGGGGGGGGGGGCATGGAGTAACCCCTGTGGAATATTAGAGGGGGCGGGAGGGATATCATACCTTGTAACTACAGCTGAAGGGAGGGGGGGAGAAGTAGTAACCCCTGTGGAATATTAGAGGGGGGGGGGGTGGAATATAATATCTTGTAACTACAGCTGAAGGGGGGGCATGTAGTTACCCCTGTGGAATATTAGAGGGGGGGTGGGGGTGGAATATAATATCTTGTAACTACAGCTGAAGGGGGGGCATGTAGTTACCCCTGTGGAATATTAGAGGGGGCAGGGGTGGAATATAATACCTTGTATCTACAGCTGAAGGGGGGGGGCATGTAGTAACCCCTGTGGAATATTAGAGGGGGGGGGGGGGTGGAATATAATATCTTGTAACTACAGCTGAAGGGGGTCATGTAGTAACCCCTGTGGAATATTAGAGGGGGGGGGGGTGGAATATAATATCTTGTAACTACAGCTGAAGGGGGTCATGTAGTAACCCCTGTGGAATATAATATCTTGTAACTACAGCTGAAGGGGGTCAAGTAGTAACCCCTGTGGGGGGGGGGGGGTGTAATATAATACCTTGTAACTACAGCTGAAGGGGGTCATGTAGTAACCCCTGTGGGGGGGGGGAGGTGTAATATAATACCTTGTAACTACAGCTGAAGGGGGTCATGTAGTAACCCCTGTGGGGGGGGGGGGAGGTGTATTATAATACCTTGTAACTACAGCTGAAGGGGGGGCATGTAGTAACCCCTGTGGAATATTAGGTGAATAAGGAGTCTTGCTAAGTAGTCCTCCACACACTCCATGGTAGTTGTGATCTAAAATATAAAAAAATTACCATCAAATAAATAAATATATATCTAATAATATTTTATACCAGCTGATACGCCCCTAGAGGCCTATAGGGGCACTAAACGGGAATAGATGTCCCCCCTTCAACTTCCAATTTTAGTTATTAATAAAAATTGATTCTTTTCAAGGGGCGATTTCTCTTGGGAGGTTTGAGATCCCTCTCTCAAAATAGTTAAAAACCTTCTCATGGCACTTTCATTTTTAAATCTAACAAGATTAGTTCTAATGAGACTAGGAACTCTCCTTTTGTGTAACTGTAATCTAAAGATAATTTTGTGCATTATTCTTGGGGATGTACATCAATTTATCGGCCATTGTCTTATCCCTTTAAATCAATGCTACTGACACTAAAGTCCCCAAAGTTAAATAAAGTACCCAAAGTACACTAAAGTACCCAAAAAGTACCTGAATAAACATGGGTACACAGATCTTGAGCATGGAAACTAGAGTACAATAGAGTATCGAAAGTACATTAGAGTATCCAAAGTACCCAAAGTACAACTAGAGTACCCAAAAAGAATACTGACACCTGTATAAACATGGGTACACAGATCTTGAGCATGGAAACTAGAGTACCCAAAGTACAACTAAAGTACCAAAAGTACACTTAAGTACCCAAAATGAATACTGACACCTGTATAAACATGGGTACACAGATCTTGAGCATGGAAACTAGAGTACCCAAAGTACAACTAAAGTACCAAAAGTACACTAAAGTACCCAAAAAGTACCTGTATATTGTATAAACATGGGTACACAGATCTTGAGCATGGAAACTAGTGTACCCAAAGTACACTAAGGTTACCAAAGTACACTAAAGTACCCAAAAAGTACCTGTATAAACTGGGTACACAGATCTTGAGCATAGAAACTAAAGTACAATAGAGTACCAAAAGTACACTAGAGTAACCAAAGTATCCAAAGTACTCTAAAGTACCCAAAATGAATATTGACACCTGTATAAACATGGGTACACAGATCTTGAGCTTGGAAACTAGAGTACCCAAAGTACACTAAATTACCCAAAGTACACTAAGGTACCCAAAAAGTACCTGTATAAACATGGGTACACAGATCTTGAGCATGGAAACTGAAACAATTTTTACATCCATATCTGTCTGCTTCATGGTGAATATTCCATCCTTAATAGATAGATAGATAGATAGATTAGATACAACTAGAAATAGATAGATAAATACACCTAGAGATAGATAGATAGATACACCTAGAGATAGATAGATAGATACACCTAGAAATAGATAGATAGATAGATACACCTAGAGATAGATAGATAGATACACCTAGAGATAGATAGATAGATACACCTAGAAATAGATAGATAGATAGATACACCTAGAGATAGATAGATAGATAGGTACAACTAGAAATAGATACACCTAGAGATAGATAGATACACCTAGAGATAGATAGATACACCTAGAGATAGATAGATACACCTAGAAATAGATAGATACACTTATAAATAGATTAATAGATAGATAGATACATCTATAGATAGATACACCTATAGATAGATACACCTATAGATAGATTAATAGATAGATACACCTATAGATAGATTAATAAATAGATACACATATAGAAAGATTAATAGATAGATACACCTATAGATAGATTAATAGATAGAAACACCTAGAGATAGATAGATAGATAAATTGATAGATAGATACCAGGGAGGAAGGGAGGGGACAATGGGCAATTAATTCAATTTGAGAGTTTTTGCTGAAATGCCACTAAAACCAGATTTATCCAGAAAATTTGAAGAAAATTTTAAAGTGTGTAAGGTTATATAAATTAGATAATTTAAAATGTGAAAGAGTTCTAAAAAGAAAAGCATCTACTTATAAAAAAGGTTACCAGTACATCACAATGAAGTAAACATGATGTAATTTATCACTTGAAAAATTGCCCTTAGAACATCTTCTCCTAGATATTATCAACTACCACCAAAATTCAAGAGGTTTTTTGATTGTTTATTACACAAATATCATAGTAGAGTTTCTGGACATGAAATAACACTTTCTTGGGAAAAAAATATTTGAACCAGCTGAAATAATTTTACACAATATAAAATTTTTGTTAATTTTTTCATTCATAACAAATTCTGCGGCAACTGTGCGCTATTATCAAAAGTCCCCAAATTCAGTCTAATTCTTCATGAACCCTTTAAGCTGGTTCCCAAGGTTTGAGACCCTAAGATATTGAATATTTAATCCATTGTCCTCTCCCTTCCTCCCTGGATAGATACCCCTTTCTGAGTTAAGGTTAAAAATAAAACCCCCTTAGTTTATTTCTATTATAAGGGGGAGGTATCAGTGCTTAACAAGCAGTTTGTATTATAGCACCAAATTGGGATATCTGGTTAAAGAGAACTCTATCAGTCAAATTGTAGGATAGATTTTACATAACAGACAGACCACCTAATACTTTATAAACAAGAATAGTTTTGATGAAAACTGATGCCTTTTTGAACTAAGGTTTTTTTTCGTTTTAAGTATGACCGACAGACAGACGGGCAAAAATGTATAGAGCAAATGCACATATATAATAAAATAATGTATAGAATTGATGCACATACATAATAGGATTCTAGACTAAAAATTTCAGCTGTCTATCTTCAATAGCAGCTAAGAAACACATTTCCCCCTTAGCGTTACGGACGGACAGACAAACGGACAAAATAGGCATATTAAACACTCACCTGGTCCCTTTATTGTTCTAACTCTAGTTTGATTAACAAGAATAATATTTTCCAAGTCAACCAGATACAACTGCCAATCAAGAATTCATTAGATTTCAGATGTTTTACTAGAGAAAGAGGGGACAATGGGTTGTTTATTACACTAGTCCCCAAAGTTTTTTAATAACATTTTCTTATTCCTTGGCTTAACAACTTTGGGGACTTTAGTGAATTTTTACTAGTTGATTCATTAAGAATGTTCAAACGTTTCAATCACTAATTTTAATCTACAGAAGGGGTAATTTTGTGTATCATCATTGGGGATATACATCACTTTAATGGTCATCTAAGACCCCCGAAGAGATAAGACAATGAATGATAAAATGGTGTTTATCCCCAATGATAACAAACAAATTACCCCTTCTGTGGAATAAAATCTGTGGTTGAAATGTTTGAACAATCAACTTAATAGACCGAACAATCAAAATTCAGTAAGTCCTCAAAGTTATTAAGCCATCAAATAAGAAAATATTATTAAAATACTTTGGGGACTAGTGTAATAAACAGCCCATTGTCTCCTCTCTCTCTGATATTTACCAGTGCATTATCAAGATACTCTTTAATCTTATTAATATTAGCTTCATTATGATTATTGTTTACCAAGATTTTGCTAGGTAAAGGACAGAAAAGCTATATTTTTTAAGATTTTGCTAAGAAAGGACAGAAAAGCTAGATTTTGCAAGATTTGGCTATGTAAAGGACAGAAAAGCTAGATTTTGCAAGATTTTGCTATGTAAATACAGAAAAGCTAGATTTTGTAAGATTTTGCAATGTGAAAATGTAATGAAATATTCCTTTTTAGTTGACCAATCCACGGCAAAATTGTTGGCACTCCAATCTGTGGGATACAGGGCCAAGCCATCCTAAATATTAGTTTTTCCTATATCGCTTTGAAACTGATTAAAATCAGGTGGATTGGAATCGGTTCTCAGCCATACTGAAAAATTATGGCGAACATCAAATTATATCCAGTTTTCTACAAATATAAAAATGTACAATGTTAGCCCCCAGATGCCAAAAGCACAGGCTTACAAAACTGGTTTTAATCTTATAATTGTACATTTATATTTAAAGAAAGCTGTTTATAATACCATGCAAGAAATAACTACTACAGGAATCACCATGCAAAGTTTGAAAACAATAGGACAATTCTAACATGCATGATTTAATGACAAAAGCTATCTGTTCCAGCCAGATGTACGGACTGACCCTAATTATAGAAAAACATCGCTTAAAAAAAATATGCAAACCTTATTATCAGAAAAATTTTGACCAATTTTGAGCAACATACTTACATTTTTATGATTTGATTATAGAGATGCTTTGCTTAAACATTGTACTTTGTTGTATTAGGAATTAGTATTCCAAAAATCATATCAATTGGAGTAGGTATTATATCACATAAAAATTAGTTGATAAAAAAGTTAAAAATCAACATGTTTAAAATGGATGCACGTTCCTAACTACTACAGGAATCACTATGCAAAGTCGATTAGGCCTAATTCACGAAAAAAGCTATCTGTTCCAGACAGACGTACAGTCTGACCCTAATAAAAGAAAAGCTTCGCTTAAAAAAAAAATAAGCAAACCTTATTATCAGAAAATTTTTGAGCAATTTTGAGCAACTCTAGGGCAAAGTGAGCTCGTAACAACCATGGATGTCCATAATAGCTAAACAAGTAAATTAAAACAAAACTAGTTTTGATTAGTTTCTAACTGGTTCTAACTGTTTCTAACTGAATTTAACTGATTCTAAATGTTTCCAACTGTTTCTAACTGTTTCTTACTGGTTCTAACTGTTTCTAACTGTGTCTAACTGTTTCTAACTGTGTCTATCTGTTTCTAATTGTTTCTAACTGTATCTAACTGGTTCTAATTGGTTCTAACTGGTTCTAACTGGTTCCAACTGGTTCTAACAGGTTCTAACTGGTTCTAACTGGTTCTAACTGGTTCTAACTGGTTCTAACTGGTTCTAACTGGTTCTAACTGGTTCCAACTGGTTCCAACTGGTTCTAACAGGTTCCAACTGGTTCCAACTGGTTCTAACAGGTTCTAACAGGTTCTAACTGGTTCTAACTGCTTCTAACTGTTTCTAACTGTGTCTATCTGTTTCTAATTGTTTCTAACTGTTTCTTACTGATTCTAACTGATTCTAACTAATTCTAACTATTTCCAACTGGTTCTAACTATTTCTAATTGTTTCCAACTGTTTCTAACTGATTCTAACAGGTTCTAACTGGTTTATAACTGGTCGTAACGGATTCTAACTTATCAATAACTGTTTCTAACTCTTTCTAACTTTTTAAAACAGGTTCTAACTATTTCTAATAGCTTCTAAATAATTCTAACTGATTGATAACTGGTTCTAATTGATGCTATACTTACTTATCTAATGATTGTCCAATGTATTGAAATACAGCCAATCTTCCGCAGGCACCATAATAGTCAGGAAATGGCCACCCACTGCAAGCCAAAATACTTTCTAATTGATTGGTCAACATGTTTAGGTGACTTGGCAAAGTTTGGTAAGTGTACTATAATTAAAACTCCTTATTCAATTTTTGTTAAAACAGTAATTTTAAAGCTTATTTTTAGATTAGGTTTGGTCAGGTAAGAGTTAGAGAAACCTATGCAAAGTGTAAAAACATGTTTTTTTCTTCACAAATCAGAAAACGTGAATCTCACCCCAGTTCTGTTTGAAATGAATTGAAAAAAAAAAACAATGTAACCTAACCTAAAATAAATTAATAAACAAACAAATTATAAACAACATCACCATTTTTTTCAATTTATTTAAAAATAATAACAGAAGTTTTGAGGGAGTTTTATTTCCTAATTTTTAAACTATAACTTAGAATGTGTAAAATGTAATGAAACACTGTGTATTTCTTATCCTTATAGTAAAGTAATTAGATGTTTGTGTGTTTGTATGTTTGTACCCAAGGATCCCACTAAATGCTGAACCAATCGGGTTCTCCTTAATAGGGTAGCTTCTCATAAGTCCTAAGAAGTTTTATAATACCACCACAAATATCACAAGAAATTTAAAATTTTAAAAATATTCTTACTTTACATAGAGACTTGAATGCAACACAGACAATTTTTTTCTTAAATTAGATATTTGAAATAAAAAAAAAACATTTAAAGTGCCACTAGAGGCCTCTAGAGGCGTAGCCGCTAGTACTAACTTAAAGAAATATCATACTCCATCAGTAACACTAAAACTCAAACAACAACAATTAGAAAGTTCCCTGGATTGTTGAAAGCTCATAGCTACCAGAGGTTCCTAAAAAAATTTAATATTTGTATTTTAAGTGGCATAATAACTGGTTATAAAATATTCTAATTAAATATAAATTATTTAATGCAAAGAGGATTTTTATATGATAGGTTGTTATAATCTCATATAGAATGTAGGCAAGCTGAGATGTTTTTAATTGCACCAATATTTTTATTTAGGAGATAAATTTACTTTTCCCATTTTATGATTACAATATACCAGTGTCATCCTATATATTTGATGATTAGGGAAATGACAAAAACTTCAAAATCACGCAACCTTTTAATCACGAAAAATTTAAAATCTAGGAATCGATCTAGCACCACAATTTATAAACAAATCTTAATGAAACTTGATGGAAATATGTAGAATATGAGCATAGATATTCAATCCCTGATAATTTCAGCCGCAAATCCTGAATAGGAATTGAAAAAACAATAGAAAACCTAAAAATCTAGGAATCGATTTAGCACCCCTATTAATATAAAAATCGTAATAAAACTTAAGGAAAATAAGTAAAATGTAAATTTAAGCAATTCCTGAAAATTTCAGCCCATCTATAATACAAAGTAGAACGATGTCTGTCTGTCCGTCTGTCTGTCCGTCTGAAGCTTAAGATCTCAGTCCCCACTGAACTGATTGGGCTCTACTCTTCAGGGAATATACCAACTGGTCCTGTGATGGTTTTAAGCTATTTTTTGGGGGGTGCAACACCCCCAATTCCCCCAAAAAATTAAAAATAACACCCCCCCAAAAAAATTTGTTTTTTTACTTTTTCTTTTAAAATCTAAAATACGAAAAATTAGGTTGATCAAACCTCTTGGGGCAAAGCCCCTAGAGGCTAGGGGCGAAGCCGCTAGTTATCTTAAAAAGGAGTTGAGAAAATCAGAAAAACATGAAAATGTAGGAATCGATCTAGCACCCCAAATAACAGACGTATGGACAAAACAATGTATAGATTAGATGGACATATGTTATAAGAATCTTCACTAAAAATTTCAGCTGTCTATCTTTTATAGGAGCCGAGAAAATCACGTTTCCCCCACTTTGTCTCAGACGGACGGACAGACGGACGGACATTTCGAATTATAGAGTAGCTTCGCTACTTAAAATAACACTTACTGGATTTATAAGCAGAATGGTAAGTAGATTGTGTAGATGAGGTTTGCTCCTGAAAATATTGTAAAAATCAGTAAATGAATATCCCTATGATGAATGATGATACACAAAATTACCCCCTTTTGTAGATTACAATTAGTACTTGAAACAGTTGACCTTTCAACTAAATGAACCGACCAACCAAAAGTTGTTACGCCATCCAATAAGAAAATGTTATTATAAAACTTTGGGTACTAGTTTAATAAAAAGCCCAATGTCCCCTCCCTCCCTGAGAAGGTAACAAGGAGGATGCGAACTTTGGTATAGAATTAGAAGGGGGGAAATTTGCTAGGATCATTAAACTGTTAAATAACTGTATGTCCCCATCCCAAGGACCTTGTGCCGACTCTCAATTAGGTCTTTGAAAATCAATCAATAGTGTCGGGAATATTAATATTAATATTAAGTAGCAGAAAACTTGCTAGCATACGAAAAAGGGTCTTTGGAATAGGGAGCCAGGTCTCTTAGTAGAGCTAACTTCAGTCTAAATAGCTAATTTTTGCACCTGTAGGTATCATCTTTTAAAACATGCCCAATCAAAAAAACTGCAGTCTGTGCAAAAATTTCTTTTTGATAATGTTAGACCAGGTTATTAGAAGAAACAGTAAAGAGTTGGATTCTTTAAAAAATCCTCCAAAATCACATAAAAAATCTACAAAAATTAATTAAAATCTTATGTTAATAACCCTTCCATGATTAAAACCGATCACCTTTCCTTAAACAAGCAGATATGCTACTTGATGCATTATAGCATATTTACAGGCGGGGGAGGGGTCATTAGGCTGTTAATTACTGTCCCCAATGTTTTTATATTCGTTGGCAAACAACATTGGGGAATTTTATTGCATTTTTTAAATTGGTTTATTAAGTTGAGTGGCCAAACGTTTCAACCACTAATTTTAATCTACAGAATGGGTAATTTTGTGTTTCATCATAAGGGAATGTACATCAATTTATCGGCCATTGTCTTATCCCTTTAGATCCCTGGTGCTACTTGATGCCCTAGAGATTTTAATTTGCCTGGCTGGATCAAATACCACAATCGCCCTCCTAAATTTCTTTATTTTTTTAAAATCTAAACTAAAAAGGGTTGTGAGATCCAACTTCCCCCTCCAAAAGTGCCCCTAGAGGCATCTAGAAGGCGTAGCCGCTAGTTTTCCAATAAAATGACACATTGATTGATTACTTGTGTAATTAATTTTATGTTCAAAGGTTATTAGAGTAATGTGTGCCATTGTTTTAGCGCGAAAATTTCATATTTTAGCGGGAAAATTTCATAATTTGGCGGGAAAATTGATTAGATTACTTACTTGTGATGAATGCCGCGGTGTAGAATATAATCAAATAGGTCCTGATCATTCACACACTCGAGAAAGTCAATATCCTAAAAAAAGCATCAAATCAGGGACCTAAAGGGATAAGACAATGGCCGATTAATTGATGTACATTCCCAATGTTAATACACAAATTTTCCCTTATGTACATTACAATTAGTGGTAAAAAACGTATGAACACTAAATTAACAAAATTAACAAACCAATAAAATTCAATTTAGTCCCCAAAGTTGGAGAGCCAACGAATAAGAAAACGTTAATATAAACTTTGGGGACAAGTGTAATAATGTCCCCTCCCGCCCTCATATCCTCTGTTTGTCTCCCGCCTTGGTGTCCTTCTGTCTGTATTTCTTTCTGTGTCTGTCTGTCCATCCCTTTGTCTGTCTTTCTGTCCTTCTGTCTGTATATCTTTGTGTGTCTGTCTGTCCTTATATCCCTTTGTCTGTCTTTCTAACTATTTGTCCTTCTGTCTGTCCTTCTGTCCGTCTATCTCTGTCTATCTTTCTGTCCTTTTGTCTTCCTAATTTTCTGTGTCTGTCCGTCTCTCTGTCTGTACATATTTCTGTGTCTGTCTGTCCGTCTGTCTATACCTTTGTCTGTCTTTCTAACTGTCTGCCTTTCTGTCTGTGTATATCTTTCTGTGTCTGTCCGTCTCTCTGTCTGTACATATTTCTGTGTCTGTCCGTCTCTCTGTCTGCCCTCTGTCTGTATTTCTGTCCTTCTGTCTATATATCTATCTATGTCTGTCCGTCTCTCTATCTGTCCTTCTGTCTATATATATCTTTCTGTGTCTGTCTATCCCTATTGTCTGTCTTTCTAACTGTCTGTCTTTCCACCTTGGTGTCCTTCTGTCTGTCTTTCTGTGTCTGTCCTTCTGTCTGTGTATCTTTCTGTCTGTCTGCTTTTTTTAATAATCCACCTGAAATATTGGAATAGTCTTTATTTTCTTAATATCCAGAGTCACAGTACTCAACTCCCCAGCATCCAAACCTGTAAGAAAAACGGGTACAGTTCCTTTCATGGTAACGCCTCTTAAGGGGCGATTCGTCGTATTTTTATAGGTTATCTTAGATTAGGTAAGATGATTGCCCCGCAGGGTTAGAGCCCCCCGCAGGGGCTAGAAATAGGAGAAAAGCTACTGTGAAAATACGACGAATCGCCCCTGAAGGGGCGTTGCCCAAAATACCGAGACTATACCTAAAAAAAAACTTGTTCTAACTTGTTCGAGAAACGAGGACAGACGGACAGACACAGAAATAACAGACAGACATAAAAACAGTCAGAAAGACAGAGAGAAAACAGACACAGAAGGGTATTCATACACAGGAACGGATAGAAAGACACACAGACAAACAGAAATAAAGAAATACAGACAGTTAAAAGGAAAGAAAGACAGACATAAGAACAGACAAACAGACACAGAATGGTATGTTAACAGAAAGAAAGACGGACCGACACAGAAAAATACAGACAGACATAAAGACAGACAGAAAACAGACACAGAATGGTATGTTAACAGAAAGAAAGACGGACCGACACAGAAAAATACAGACAGACATAAAGACAGACAGAAAACAGACACAGAATGGTATGTTAACAGAAAGAAAGACGGACCGACACAGAAAAATACAGACAGACATAAAGACAGACAGAAAACAGACACAGAAGGATATATAATATATTTACAAAGGAACAGATAGAAAGATACCCAGACAGACAGAAAGACAGACAGAAGGACAGACAGAAAAACAGATAGACATAGATAAAGATAGACAAAAAGACATACACGGTGTTCATAGACGTCCAAGGGGGGGGGGGGTAATGGGGCGATTACCCCCCCAAAAAATTTTACCCCGGGGGTAAATTTTGGGGGGGGGGGTAAACTAATTTTACCCCTGCCAACAGATTTCAGATTTACCCCCCAAGCAAATTTTACCCCCGGGGTAAAAATTTTGGGGGGTTAAAAAAAAATTGCGGCATTATACCCCCCCCCCCAAAAAAAAAACGAATTACCCCCCCTTAAAAAAATTTTACCCCCCCCCCCAAAAAAAAGCTTGGACGCCCCTGGCGGTGTTTCAAATAAAACTGCGTTTTCCGGTTTTGAGAAACAATCAGAAGGAATATGAAAAATAGAACTATAGGTCCATATTCTATGTAAAAATGTACATCAGAATTACTTAAGGTGTTTTTTTAATATCTCTGAAAATGCGGCTGTACTGATAGGTACATGTAGGGGAAAAATGCTTGATGTTAAATATAAGATATCAATTAGATTGAAATAACTTGAAAATTTTGCAACATATTATTTCAAAAATACATTATCAAAGTAGTAAAAGGTTAAATCAATGTCTCCCTTTGAGATTTTTAACTTAATTTTTTTTTTTGGCACTGTGCAAAGACCTTTTTAGGTTCTTCAGAATTTAGTTTTTTCTATTTCTCTATGACTAAGTCATTTTTAGAAAAAAAAACTCTTTTAAAACTGTGCACATTAATAAATAAAACAAGTCATTTTTTATTTCATTTAATATGTTTAAAAATAAGCAAGTTATCTTGGTTTGAAATAGTCGGTAAAAGTGCGTTTTCCTAAATTACTTATGTTTAATGAGATAATTTCTTATAATCTGTCAATCAAAATTAAGAGATTAAAAAACAAGGATGACAACATCCATAAGTAGCGAAGCACAAAAAATCGTGGATGGAAATACGTAAAAGTAGATTTAAAGTGTATTTATTCCAAAAAAGTTTGAAAATTGGACCAAAAACACCAAATATATGGGGAAATACAAATATATGGCCAAAAACCTGATAAAAGGCAGTCTGACAGTCATGGTTGTTTTCTTTTAACAACGGGAAATCTAATTTTGATATCTATAACTGAAAAAATTTTGAAAATCGGACCATAAACACTGAAGATATGGAGAATAATGTGATAAATACAAAAATAGCCTAAAACCTGCAAAAAGGCAGTCTGGCCGTCATGGATGTTTTCTTTACACGACGGGAAATTTAATTCTCATATCTATAACTGAAAAAATTTTGAAAATTGGACCATAAACACTGAAGATATGGTGGAAATGTGAAAAATACAAAAATAGCCTAAAACCTGCAAAATGGCAGTGTAGCTGTCATAGTTGTTTTCTGTAAACGACAGGAAATTTAATTTTGATATCAATAACTGAAAAATTTTGAAAATCGGACCATAAACACTGAAGATATAGAGAAAAATGTGAAACATACAAAAATAGCCTAAAACCTGCCAAAACGGGGTCCGACCGCCCTTGATGTTTTATAGTTAATTGTGCTCCTTAATAATGGGAATGTTGTCAAAAAATTTCAGCTGTCTATCTTTAATAGGAGCCGAGAAAATCACGTTTCCCCTATTCTGTCTTACACGGACAGACGGACGGACAGACGGACGGACAGACGGACGGACAGACGGACGGACGGACGGACATTTCGAATTATAGAGTAGCTTCGCTACTAATAAAGGGGGAGGGGCGAGTAACGAATATGAGAAATTTTAATACTAAGAACTAAAATTCAAGCAAAAAGAATACTGATTTTTTGTTTTAAAAAAAGGGATTTTAAATTTAATTTTAAATGTAATTATCAAAATATTTTGATGTTCATGTTATAATGTTGTTTTCAATCAAAAAAAAAAGATTTTAATTCAACTTTATGGCATAAAATTCTTTAAGAATACAATAACACATGCACCTTTTGAATTCTTTGGGCTCTAAAATGCGCTGTTATTTTAAGAGATATTAAAAAACACCTTTCATAAAATTGATCTATATTTTTATAGAGAATAAGAATATATAATTATTTTTTCATACTCCTACTGGTTGTTTTCCGAAACCGGAAAACGCAGTTTTAATTGAAACACCCTGTACAGTTGGAAGGAATCTACAGACCGACACAGAAAGATATACAGAAAGACAGACAGACAGAAAGATATACAGACAGAAGGACATATAGAAATACTGACAGTAGGACATACAAAAAGAATGGCAGTAAGAAGGACAGACAGGCACAGAAAGATATATTAACAGAAGGACGTCTAGGCAGAACGATAGAAAGCCAGAAATACAGACGAAAAGACAGACAGAAAGACATGACAGACTTAAGAAAGACAGAGAGACAGACAGACAAAAGGATAATCCGAGAGACAGAGACAGAAGACAGAGAGAAGGACAGACACAGAATATAAAGACCGAAGGACACTAAGGCAAAAAAAAGACAGTTAGAAGGACAGAGAGACAGACAAAGGAATAGACGGACAGACAGACACAGAAAGATATAAAGACAGAAATACAGACTGATAGACTGACAGATACAAAAAAAATTTCAGACAGACACAGAAAGACAGACATAAAAAGATAGATAGAAAGAAAGACAGACAGTTGGCAGGACAAACAGACAGACAAAGAAAGAAAAACAGACTGAAAAAATAGAAAGAAAGACAGACAGTTGGAAGGAATAGACGGACAGACACAATAATATATATACAGACAGAATGACAGACAGACATACAGACACAATAACTTATAGAGTATCATCGCAACAGAACACACAAACCACCTCTGAAAAAGAAGGGCAATGGGGTAGACAGACAGACAGAAAGAATAGAAAGGCAAAAAGACATAGAGACACAATCACTTATAGAGTAGCGTTGCTACAGAACACACAGTGACATTAGAGTAAAACACTAGAGGGAGAAAGGGTTAAATATCTGTATCTCACCATCGCATCGACCTTGTGTAACCTTTCTATTGGGTCATTGGAAATCAACCAATGGTGTAGCTTATATTAACAGACAAGTAGCAGATAATTATTTAGAAGCAGACGAAAAAGGTCATTGAAAAGGGAAGGGAGGTAGTTGTTTGTAAACATGTATACTATAGATCTGTTGAACAAAAAATTACCTCTGAGATCTGACTTATGTTGGAGAGCAAGATTTTCTAAATTTTCAATAATATCCCCCACCTCACATCTTTCCTCTCTGAGAGCATCATTCACTTACAGTGTATTTTTAACCAGGGATCTAAAGGGATAAGACAATGACCAATACCTTTATTTACATCCCCAATTGTGAAACATAGAATTACTCCTCAGTAGATTAATATTAGTGGTTGAAACGTTTGAACACACAATTTAATGAGCCAACCAATCAAAATTCACTATTGTAATAAGGTGTTTATTACACTAGTGAATTTTGTTGTCCCCTCTCTCTGATTTTTAACCCGCGACCGTGGCTCAAAATGAAGCACATTTGCTCGTCTTCATCAAGGAGATGATAGGTTCAATCCTCGGCTGACACTGCGTCATAACTAAACACGTTAAAAATACTGCTGTTATGTCAGTTGTGCGACAAAAATATTTAGATGCCTTGGCCCAAAAACAGGCGCAACTCATTACCCTGCACAGTTATGGCTTCTCAGACAAAGGTCGTGCAATCAAAGAGTTGGTTGTCTGTTGGATGCTACTCATGACCTAATATCCTCAAT
Source organism: Acartia tonsa (assembly GCF_053477335.1). NCBI lineage: Eukaryota > Metazoa > Arthropoda > Copepoda > Calanoida > Acartiidae > Acartia > Acartia tonsa. Next base: position 6,617,196 of record NC_137274.1, read on the forward strand.
TATAAGCCGATGCTGCTCTGGATTCTCTAATTAAAAATCAAAGAAGAATCTAAATACACTGTTGTGGTGATTCCTGTGGAAATATGAACATAATCCTCTATCTAACTCTGATATCTCCGCGTCAGAACCTAAAACAATAAAAACAAACATAGTTTTCATCAAAAACTGAGGACTTTTTAACCTTAATAATAAGGTTTTTTTTAAGCATGACCGACAAACAAACGAAAAAAATAATGTATATGGTAGATGCACTTATATCATTGGAATCTTCACTAAAAATTTCAGCTGTCTATCTTCAATGGCAGCCGAGAAAAGCACAAAACACGTTTTAAATGGACGTGCTGACTTTCTGGTAACGATTATAGATTTACTACGCATTCAAAATTGTACCTAACTGTCATAGAAATCATCATGCAAAGTTTGAAATCGATAGGATAATTCTAACATGTCTTGTTTAATAATTGTATCATAAAAAAGTCTTTAAAAATGTGCTTTTTAAAGTTTTTTTTGGGAGGGGAGTATACCAATGTAATTTTAAAAAATATGGGCCCCAAAATTAATATGGCCAGTTTGAATGGTTATTTATCCCATTGTATTATAAACGGCTTTCCGCGGATATTAAAATGAACTATTATAAGATAGATACCATTTTTGTTAGCCCCAAGGAGCCAAAGGCTGGTTTTAATTTTATGGTTTTTATTTAAACATTCGTTGAAAATTATTTGCAATACGATGCTACTAATTAATTTCAGTATGGCTGAGATATCTTGTTATATTCCAGCGGATATTAATCGGTTTCAAAGCCATACCGTAAAATAATTTGCAAGGGAGAGGCACACAAAATAAAATTGCTAGTACTTTATTTGACGAAGTTTCCCCCTCCCAAATTTTCATTATGTTAACCTCTTGAGGGCTAGGTGACGTTCTCCAAGCCACCTTGAATTACAGGGTAAAGTAAGATAACACCCGTTAGACAACCAACTCTTTGATTGCACGACCTTTGTATAGAAGTCCTAACTGTGCATGGTAATTCGTTGCGCCTGCTTTGTGCTAAGGCATTCCCCCTTCTCCAACTATTCATGTTGCGCACCTAACATAGTAGCAGTAGGGACCCTTTTAACTAATTTCGCGGTGTCGGGCCACCTTCCCGACAACCACACCGAAACCATAGAAATCTAAATTCAAAGGGTGTAATGGTTATTTCATAGTATTATCAACAGTTTTCTGTGGATAATACAGTGTTGTGGAGTCGGAGCCGCCATACTTTGCTGGAGCCGGAGCCGTTATTTTCAGTACGACTCCGGCTCTAGTGTTAGCTTAAAATATATCTGGAAAAAAAAGATTTTTTATACCTACCCACCTTGATTAAACTTAATTTTTAAATTTTATAATTTGGAAACCATTTTAAGTGTTTCAAGTCCATTATTCTAAAAAATTGAACTTTAAAAAAGACTTGTAAAAAAAATTTTGTTGAGTTTTTCTTGATTTTAGGTAGAAGCCGGAGCTGGAGCCGTTATTTTCAGAGGCAGCTCCGCGGAGCCGGAGTCGCAACAAAATCAAACGGCTCCACGACACTGGAAAATGAAATACAAAAATCAAGATTTACTAAAAGTACCCAAAGTGTTACCTACCTAATTTTTTAAGAACCACAGCTTGGCTCAGAGGTTTCCAAACAGCCTAAACATAACATCTAGTCAGGGATCTAAAGGGATAAGACAATGGCCGATAAATTGATGTACATCCCCAATGGGCAATGATGATACACAAAATTACCCCTTCTGTATATTACAATAAATAGTTAGAACATTTGAAAACTCAACTTAATAAACCAACCGACCAAAATTCAAGAAAAGTCCCCAAAGTTGTTAAACCAACGAATAAGAAAACGGTATCATAAACTTTTGGGACTAGTATAATAAACAGCCCAATGTCCCCTCCCTCCCTGGTATAAACTACTTACAAGATAGTAACCAAAATACACTAGAGTACCCAAAGTACACTAGAGTACCAAAAGTGCCCTAGAGTACCGCAAAGTACACTCAGTACCCAAAGTACACTAGAGTACCCAAAGTACACTAGAGTACCTAAAGTACACTAGAGTACCCAAAGTACACTAGAGTCCCCAAAGTACACTAGAGTCCCCAAAGTATACTAGAGTACCCAAAGTACACTAGAGTACCCAATGTATTACCTGATAGACATTTCTTTGATTTATAAATTTGACTGGATAGTATTTGTCCCACCCCACAAGCTCGAATTCTCCTAAAAAACAAGAATGACAACTTCCATTTGATTTTTAGGACTTTCTGTTGATATGCTTTTCTTTTAACATTATACCTTATTGAATAGGAATCCGTATCGAAAAAAAGGATGAATAAGACAATTATTACATACAAATATCTAGTTGTAAAACCAATCCTAATTATAAAAAGCTTTAAAAAAATTTATATCAGTACTGTCAAGGGTAAGTGGGTGATAGAGCTGTTGTTACTAACAATAATAGTAATAATTAGAGCTGGCAATCCCCCAAACTTTGGGTCGGATTTGGAATCGGATTCTTACAAAAATCCGCCAAAAAACGATTTAATCCGTGGATTGCGGATTTTTTTTTTGCAGATTGCTAATTTTCGGATAGCCAATTCTAGCAATATTTTTTTGTCTTTTTGAAAATAAATAAAATTCTGACACTTACTTAACCTAACCCAATCTAATGTAAAATTAGCATGAAAAAAGAATTCAAAAAACTTTGGATGCTACCCATCATTTTACCTGTAATTAAGAAACAATAAAATACATTTTGTTTTTGTCTGCCACATTTTAAATAAACAAGGATGACAACATCCATAAAGGCGAAGCTCTGAAACGGTAGGACAAATGGACATTAACACTTGTATAATGTCAGAACTGAATAATCAGAATATAAATGCATAAGAGTCAAAGCAAAATTGTAAGTAAATTTGTTGAAAAACTGCTTGATACAGGATAATGTTTATGGACATACTTACATTTTTAGGACTTGATTATAGAGTTGCTTTGCTTAAAATATTGTACTTTGTTGTTCCAGGAATCAGTATACCAAAAATCAGACCAATCGGATAATTAGGTCACATACAAATTTGTTGTTCAAAATGCAAAAAACTCAACATGTTTAAAATGGACGTACGGACATTCTGGTAATGATTATAGAGTTGCTACGATTTCTAACTCGTACCTAACTTCTACAGGAATCATCATGCAAAGTTTGATAGGACAATTCTAACATGTCTAAATTAACGAAAAAAGCTATCCGTGACGGACGGACGGACGTACGGACGGACCGACCCTAATTATAGAAAAGCTTCGCTTTTAAAAAGTGCTAAAAAAGTCATAAAAATTAACAATCTGAATGCGGAATTTGATTCTGGATTTAAAAATTAGGACAAAATTAGGCGGATACGGGATTCGGATTGCCAGCCCTAGTTATTGTGTGTGTGTCTATATGTGTATGTATGTGTATATGTGTGTGTGTATGTGTGTGTGTGTGTGTGAATGAGTATGTGTGTGTATATGTTATTATACCTGCTGCAAAGTTATAGCACAGGTTTTTTGAGTATCAAGTTAGTTTGGTAGCTGGTGTGTGTGTGTGTATGTGTGTGTGTTTCCATGAGTATATGTTGGTATGTGTGTGTGTGTGTGTTTGTGTGTGTGTAGATGTAGGTATGTGTGTATGTATTTAAGATGTCAATATACCTGCTGCAAAGTTATGGCACAGGTTTTGTGAGTAGCAAGCTGGACAGGTAGCAGAGCTGAGCAGGCTGGTAACATCTAGGTTGACCGTCAGAAGTTTCATATACAAACATAGCAACAAACCTAAACAGATAGATAAATAAAGAGTGTGTGTGTGTGTGTGTGTGAGAGAGAGAGAGAAAAAGAGAGAGAGAGAGGTAGGTAGGTAGGTAGACAGAGAAAGGGAGAGAGACCGAGAGAGAGAGAGAGATAATACAGAAGCGGTAATTATTTGTATCAATTTATCGGCCATTGTCTTATCCCTTTAGATCCCTGGTCTAGGTACGTACAATTTTTAAGTCTTGATATTTCTAAAACTAAAAAATTTTCTTTCCATCATGGCTTCGAAATCGATTAATGTAGTATGGATTAGAACCGGTTCTCAGCCATACTGAAAAATCAGTATAGCATCGTATTACAGACAATTTTCCACCACTATTAAAATAAAAATGATAAAATTAACACCAGTTTTGTTAGCCCTGGCCTTCGTCCCCCTAGAAGCTAACAAACCTAGTTTTAATTTTATCATTTCTAATTTATACATATATCCACGGAAAGCTGTCTATAATACGATACGATAACTATTATTTAACATACAGAATGAATAACAAAAGGTTATACCTAGGTATGATAACTCTTCAGTTACAATAACATATTGAAAACAATAAAATAAAAAGTTTCAGATTTTTACAAAAAAAATTTGAGGATTTTTCATGATTTAAATTAAATTACAAATCTAAAATACAAAGTAGAATGATGTCTGTCCGTCTGTCCGTCCGTCCGTCCGTCTGAAGCTTAAGATCTCGGTAACCAAAATGTTATAAAGAGTTATCTATAATACAAAGTAGCTTGATGTCTGTCCGTCTGACCGTCTGTCCGTCTGTCTGTCCGTCTGAAGCTTAAGATCTCAGTAACCGCTGAACCGATTGGGCTCTACTGTTCAGGGATTATACCTACTGGTCCTGTGATGGTTTTAAGCTATTTTCCTGGGGGGTGGGACACTCCCAAAAACTAAAAAAACCTCCCCCCCCCCTAAAATTTTTTTTTACATTTTTTGTAAAATCTCAGTAACTGCTGAACAAATTGAGCTCTACTCTTCTGGGAATATACCTACTGGTCCTCTGGTGGTTTTAGGCTATTTTCTAGGAGGGTGGGACACCACAACCCCCCTAAAAATAAAAAATCCCTATTTCCAAATTTTTAATTTTTTTTTTATTTTTGTAAACAAAAACCAGTAATTGGGTTGGGGGAACCCCACTGCACCATGGGGCGAAGCCCCCATGGACCCCCCCCCCCAAAAAAAAAAAAAAAAATTTCACCAAAAATTTTTTTTGGGCTTTTTGTAACTTTTAGAAAGTTGTTGCAATTATAGGTATTAAATAAAATTTACAGAGGAGAGTTTTCAATTTTTGTGTATATGTGGTCCAATCAGTGGGACTATCAGAGCTTGCGCCGCATACAGGGTACTCGATTATGCTCACCCCGTACGAGATATACGGTGAACAACCTGGGTTTAATTTTTACGAATTGAAATTTTTGTGCATACGGCGCACAACCTGGGTTTAATTTTACAAAAGAGTAATTCGGCAAAGGTTAACTTTTTTGAAAATATAACTATAAAATTATTCTGGAGGGTTGACTTTCCATTACCTCATGGGGCGAAGCCCCTAGAGGCTAGGGGCGAAGCCACTAGTAAAATGATATAAAGAGTTATAAAATATTATAAAATACAGAAAATATCTAAAAAAAATGTAAACAAAATTTTTAAAATTCTCCCCTGAACCTTTAGAAAAAAGCCCCTAGAGGCTAGGGGCGAAGCCGCTAGTATTTTATAAAGCGAAGCTTTTCTATAATTAAGGTTGGTCCGTACGTACATCCGTCCGTCACGGACAGTTAACTATTTTCGTTAATTTTAACAGGTTAGAATTCAGCAGGGTGGCCACAGACTTTTTTTCAAAATAGCATAAAATAGTATGCAAAAAAAAGTAAATAGTATGCAATAGTATGTAAAATTTTAAAAAATAGTATGCAATAGTATGTAATTTTTTAAAAAATAGTATGAAATAGTATGCATTTTAAACAAAATAGTATGAAATAGCAAGCATTTAAAACACTAGGGCCTTAAAATGTTGGTTAGCTATCAGGAAACCATTACTTTCTTGTCTTATTAGATTGAAAAACATAGTAACAAACACCAACATTCTACTCTGAAAAAAAATTTTAAAAAAATGAGCTAAGAATTAGTAAAAAAATAAGTTGTTTATTGACTATTAAAAATTTTGGACTAGTAAAATAATTTTGTTGTGCACAGTGTCATAATTCATATCGTGATTTTAAAAAGAAATATTATATAAAAAAAATTGAAAGTTCAAATATATATAATAATAAATAAAGGTAAAGTTTCTGACAGGGGCGTCCAAGCTTTTTATTTTGGGGGGGTTAAAAATTTTTTAAGGGGGGGGTAATTCGTTTTTGGGGGGGGTAAAATGGCGCGCGAAGCGCGCCGCAAATTTTTTTTACCCCCCCCCCCAAAATTTTTACCCCGGGGGTAAAATTTGCTTGGGGGGGGTAATTAACCCCTCTGAAATCTGTTGGCAGGGGTAAATTTAGTTTACCCCTCCCAAAATTTACCCCCGGGGTAAAATTTTTGGGGGGAGTAATTTAAATTTTGTTAAATATATAGTATTAAAAATGCGCGCAAAGCGCGCAAAAAATTTTTTTATTAGAGATTTTTATTTTGGGGGGGTAAATATCCCCTCCTAAATGGTTTAATAAATAATAATAATAAAAGTTCAAATAATAAATATTTTACAACAAAATGGCAGGATCTTTCTAATGACATAGAGAAACACATTATATTTATATTAGTTTGTTAGGAGTTAATCATAAACCTCAGTAACCTGTAGGATCATTTAATAATAAAAGTACTCCTCAATGATATTAAAATTTAAAAGGAGAAATCTTTACATTGAATGTAGAAATACCAATAACTTTCAATAAAGGTACAACAATCTGAACTGAAAGACTACTTTCTTCTGGAAACATTTCTAAAAAAAAATTGAAAACAAAGTAGCGAGTTTGCCGAATTTTCAAAGTAGCATAGATAGGCATTTAGGTTAGGTAAGTGTTAATGATTGCCCCGCAGGGTTAGAGCCCCCCGCAGGGACTAGAAATAGGAGAAAAGATACTGTGAAAATGCGATGAAATCTGCTACTTGGCTTTCTTTTCATGATCAAAAAAATCAGTTTGTTTTAGTTACCTAAAAATTGAAGATTTATCTGAAATCCAAAGAAATAGTGGAAATAGTATGCAATTTTGGACAATAGTGGAAATAGCATATTTTTTTGGAATAGTTTGCATAGTATGCAAAAATAGTGGAAATAGTGGAAATAGTATGTTTGTGGCCAGCCTGGAATTGTCCTATCGATTCCAAACTTTGTGTGGTGATTCATGTAGTAGGTAGGTACGATTTATAAGGCGTAGCAACTCTACAATTATAAAATATAATATTTTAGAAAAATTAATTTAAGCTCAAATGCATGAAACCAATAAAAGCATAACGGACAGACAGACAGGCAGACACAGGCGACTTGTAGAGCAGCAAATTACGGGGTTAGTCCCTTTCGTGGCAAAGCCCCTTAAGGGGCGATTCGTCTTTTTTTCTAAAATGGCTTTTAATAGGTTATTTTAGGTTAGGTTAGGTTATGTGATTGGCCTGCAGGGTTAGGCAATTGGCCCCGCAGGAGAAAATCTACTGTGAAAATACAAAGAATCGCACCTTAAGGGGCGTTGCCAAGAAAGGGACTATACCCCAAATAACAACTAGAAACCTGCGGCGGTAGCGTAGGCCACACATTTCCTCTTCTGCGACCTTTGTTTACAAGATTCAAACTTTTGTTAATACCCAAAGAGAGAGAGAGGGGACAATGGGCTGTTTTATTATACTAGTCCCCAAAAGTTTTTAATCTACAGATTAAGCAGTTTTACTTAACATTATTGCCTCACAATCACCAAGTATGGCAGGTGTCTCAAATTAAGTCGGAAATGGTGATAGGTTCGAATCTCGGCCCAACACCGCGTCAAGACGCTGATTGGCTATTAATCGCATAATATTATAGACAGCTTCCCGCGAATATTAACATGAAAATCTATAACATTAAAGTTTGGTATCAATTTTATGCTTTTTCTTTTAATATTCGTGAAAAAATTGTCTGTAATACAATGCTGTACATAAACTTAGATTTAAGATACCTACCTAGGATTTGTGAATTGTTTGTGTGTGTGTGTGTGTGTAATGTCATTGTTGCTCTACTTATGGAGAAATTCTTGTTCTCAGGGGTGTATATTCTGCATAGAATCCCCTGCTAAGAGGGGTTAGGGACAAACAATTATTTTCATTTTTCCCCTCATTGGAAAAAAAACTATGGGTGGGGGGGGTTTAGTGGTAATGGTAATTTTGAATCTTTCCTGAGTCTTCTAGCCCCAAACATATTTCTTCCATTAGATTATCCCTGAAATAAATAATAGAATGTCAATCTGTCTTACCGAAGGATAATAATGTCTGAGAAATCAATTCTGACAGACGGACGGAATGACCAAAAAGTGGTTAAATACAGGATACAATTTAAGGATATGCTAACAGTTTTCGGGCTTGATTATAGAGATACTTCGCCTATAGCATTGTACCTTGTTGTTCTAGGAATCATTATCCCCAAAAAATCAGAAGAAAAGGATAATAATATCAGATGACAAATAAATATAATTGTTTTTAGAAAGCAACATGTTTTAAATGGACATACGGACTTTACGGTAACGATTATAGAGTTACTACGCTTTCTATATAATACCTAGATGTTAGAGAAATCCCCATGCCAAGTTTTAAATAAATGGAACAATTCTAACATGCCTAAATTGTCCATTACGATCTCGCTAACCACTGAACCGATTGGGTTCTCCTTGGTATCATTACCTTTCACAAACAGTTACTTTGGGGTAGAACATTAACTGGAAGCTTAACAATGGAAGACATTTTAGTTCTGAAAACAAATTCAATTTTAAAAGGACGTACAGACTTTCTAAGACAGACTAACGATTATAGAGTTGCTAGGCTACCTAAATCGTACCTAATTGTTATAGGAATTATATCTGTATTACGATGCGCATCATGATTTTAGGCATCAAGATTTCAAAGTTTACATGCTGATTCCTGTAAGAGTTAGGCATGATTTAAACAGCGTAGCAACTCTTTATAACAAATAGTTTATAACAGGATGACCGTACACCGATTTGAAAACAAATATTAATAGTCTTTTAAATTTGGAGGGAGGGGATATTGACTGCATAAATTATACTGGTACCCAAAATTTTCTAAAATAGGGAGGGAGGGGACATCGATTTCAAACTGGTACCCAGAGTTTTATAAAACAGGGAAATAGGGGGGATATATTAACTTTAGATTATATCAATACACAAAGTTATATAAAACAGAGTAGGAGCTGGGGACTTTGACTGTATAAATTATACTTGTACCCAAAGTTTTATAAAACATGGAGGGAGGGGACAATGCCTGTAAATGATGATGGTCCCCAAAGATTTATAAAATACTAGCGGATACGCTCCTAGAGGCCTCTAGGGGAAGTCTACAATTCACTTTCAATTCTATTTCTATAAAGAGAAAAAAAAATTTGGGGGGGGGGGAATATTTCTATGGGTGATTTCTCTTGGGATGGTTTACACATGACCCTTCCCCAAAAAAGTTAAAAACCTTCCTTAGATCTATAAGAAGCTACTCTGTAAAGGAGACCCATTTCGGCTCAGCAGTTAGCGAGATCCTTCGCTACAGACAAAAAAAAGATTTATATAATAATAAAATTCTATGGCACAACACAACGACAATAGCAGAAATTGTTATTGTTTTTGTTTTTATAAAAATTTCGCGGCATTCTGCGCATTTGTCATAGAGTAAATATTTTCATAGATTTTTTTATCATAGAGCAAAAATAAAAGGGATAAGACAATGAACGATAAATTGATATAAATTCCCAATGATGATAAACAAAATTAACCTTCCTGTAGATAAAAATTATTGTAAAAAATTTTGGACTTGAAAATTTAATATGAGTACCCAAAGTTTTAATATGCCATAAAAAAAAGTGGTTGTAAAATCAGTGTAATTTAGAGTCTAATATCTCCTCTCCTTACTTTGTTTACAAATATTATTATTATATTTTCATAGATTTTCTTAAAATTCTTTTGGAAGATTTTTAAACAAAAAATTCAAATAAATTTTTTCTTGCAATTTTCAATTTTAAATTTGAATTTCAAAAGAATAAAAAAACATTTTTTTTGGGGGGGGGGAGAGGGGATGAAGACACCCTTCCCAAAAATAGTTCAAAACCTTCCCAGGACCTTATAAGAAGCTTCACTGTAAAGGAGAACAATATCGTTCAGCGGTTAGCGAGATCCTTCGTTACAAACAAACAAACAGACAGACATCGTTCTACTTTGTATAATAGATATTATATTGTCTTTGGATGGCATATTCAGAAAATTTAAAGTTGATTACAATATTAAATTACTAGTGGCTTCGCCCCTAGCCTCTAGGGGCTTTGCCCCAAGAGATGATAAAAAAAGTTAAGGTGAAATTCATAAAAAAAATAAGGACCAAGGAAATCTTCTGCAAAAAAAAGAACCAAGAATATCTCCTACAAAAAAAAAAAAAAAAAAAAAAAAATTTAATCTACAGAAGGGGTAATTTTGTTTATGATCATTGGGGATGTACATCAATTTATCGGCCATTGTCTTATCCCTTTAGATACCTGACTTATAATGTTTACCTTAAAGATAAGGGAAAAATTTTAACACAAAAAAACTTAAATTATAAGCAAAAATAAAAAATGCATAATCATGTTTTATATTACCAAGTACAATTATGTCCCTACTTAGCCCTAAAGCTGATTAATTTCCGCTTGATTAGAACCGGTTCTGATCCATACTAAAAAAATACATATACTGTATCGTATTACAGACAAATTTCTCCAAGAATTAAGACTACAGATAGACATCCATTTTCTCAGTCATATCGTTAGTTTCAAAAACTAATTTACGGCTTCAAAATATTAAAATTGGTGCCAAATATTGCTAAATTCCCTCATTTTCATACGGGGGGTTAAACGTCTGAAAGAAAGGGGTTAAATAGGTATTTGATAAATATTGAAATAGCTATACATTTTCATACGGCCAGGATATCGTTGTAAATCACTAATTATCCCTTTCAAAAACTTAGCTAGACCGTTTGATTTTATTGGGCAATTTGAGTTTTTTAAAAAATAGTGGATTTCTCAAATAAAATAGCCTGTTCATATGATCACGGAACCTTCGCATATTTCTAGCAAAAGTTTTTTTTTGTTGGCTTTTGTCTGAAGCTTAACATTAATAAATACATAAATTTTTAAAAGCAAAAAAGAAAGATAAATATACGAATTAAACTATAAGAAGCTACCCTGTAAAGGTCAGCTAGATCAAAACAGACGCACACACGCACATTCAACATTTAAAATTTGTGCCGTGTTGTTATTTTTGTTTTTTTGGTCAGTAGCTTAAGATTAAGAAATATCTGAACTAGTATCCTATTAGTATTACTATTATATAGGTTATTTTTTTCTAAATACTTACTCTTCTTATATTTATTTAAGTCTCGTTGTAAAAGATCCCTCCCCTAATATATGATATGATATGTCATCGGTCAACTTTTGCTAAACGAGGGGGGGGGGGGAGTATAGGTCAAGTGAAAGTTAAATCCTAAAGGGTATTTATATTTCCATCCAAAGTTGCAAGTCAAATATGAATATGAAAGGGGGGGGGGGGGGGGGTTAAAATGTATATTGTCCTTGTTCACGTGACTAAGTTGACCCTTTTATCAATATACCTTGTATATTGGGGAATATTAACAAGGATTAAAACATCCATAAAAACTAGTACTGAAACTTTATGACAAACGGATACAGGAAGCAAATGCCTACATTACCAGAAATGAAAAAAGCTATCCGCTTTCTTACGGATTGACCAGCCCTAATTATAAAAAAGCTATTGTTCTGTAAGATTAAAACGATTTCTGAAACTGTATAACAAACGGATAATAACACTTAAATAGTTCAGAATAGTCGACAAATAGTCGACGGACAAACTGACCCTAATTATAGAAAATTATTGTTCTGTATGAAGATCTCATATTTCTCATGTGAGTTCAGTTAAGTTGACCCTTCCAGTTTCCCTTCCTTAATCAGGTGACATAAATTTTTCCTCCCCGCCCCCCCCCCCCCCCCCCCCCAAAAAAAAAATATTGTACAGCGATTAAGCGAAGATATGTTAATTTTATTTACCATAAAAACGAGTACTTTTAAGTCAAGTTTTTATTTCTATATAATTACTGACCCAACGGTTTGAAATAGATATTTATCGCATTGTGCCGTATATGTAATTTAGAAGCCATATTGGAATAGATATTTATCCTATCATATTATAGACAACTGACATTATTCTTTTATTTTAGTAATTATGGGAAAATTGAAACAAATTTAAAATGCACGGAAAAATGTCTATAAAAATTTAAAAAAACTTAATTATGAAATAGCTTCGCTCCAAAAAAAATAAAATACTGAAGGGAAACAAACTAATCTAAAATCTTAAATATATATGAACATAGCTTTGTAAGTATGTCTGTCCAGGCGATAAATTTAATTCAAAAAATAGATATTTATCAAATTATCACATCGTATTATAAGCGTATGACCGGAAATTAAAAACGATTTCTTTCAACTGAAGTCCAAAAAAACCGTATATAGTTATTCCGAATTTTACGATTTGTATTTAATAAAAGATAGACAGACAAAAAGAAAGAACTAAAATTATTAAAGTGATTATCTAAATTTGGTTACTATCATCATATCTTTGTATAATTGGTCAAAAAGCCTTCATAAAACTCCTAGGAAAGTACAGACGATATTTTTATTTACCATAAAAACGAGTACTTAAGTCAAGTTTTTATTTCTTTGTATGTAGATTTCTAGAATGATATCTATTTTTTTTAATAAAAAAAATTAAATCGACTTATATCGACAAATTACGGCTTTGTGAAAAAAAAACTAAAGATATATTTTAAAAATTAAAATCCACGGAAAATGTCTATAATATGTTAAAAGTAAAAGTACTATAGAACCTATTTTTTGAAGCGAAGCTATTTCTGATTTATTTACATAAATAAAAACGAAAATGTCTATAATATGTTAAAAGTAAAACTATAGAAACTAACTTTTGAAGCGAAGCTATTTCTGATTTATTTACATAAATAAAAACGAAAATGTCTATAATATGTTAAAAGTAAAACTATAGAAACTAACTTTTGAAGCGAAGCTATTTCTGATTTATTTACATAAATAAAAACGAAAATGTCTATAATATGTCTATAATACGATGCGATAAATATCTATTTTCTGAAGCAACATAAAAGATAGACAGACAAAAATCAAAATGTATTTCCGTGAGAAATTAAATCTTGTTGTTTATCTCCCTCCCCCACCCCTCCTTCTAACTAACCATTACTACCAGGCTAAACCAATCTAATGAAATTCTCCCCTCTTTTTATAAGGTTTTAATTTAACACCTGCATTTATATTTTATAATATGTGTATGACCGGAAAGTAAAAACGATTTCTTACAGATTTTTCTTTCTCATAAATTTAAATGATTTCTATTTCAAATATTATTTTTTCAAGATTATATTAAAATAGTATTTAAACACAATTTTACGGATATAGGATGTATGTATGTACAATTATAATTTCTACTAAGAGTAAGAGTTATCAAATATAGTAAAGACAAGACTTATTAATCCCAGTGTATGACCGGAAAGTAAAACCGATTTCTTACAGATTTTTCTTTCTCATAAATTTAAATGATTTCTATTTCAAATATTATTTTTTCAAGATTATATTAAAATAGTATTAAACACAATTTTACGGATATAGGATGTATGTACAATTATAATTTCTACTAAGAGTAAGAGTTATCAAATATAGTAAATTTAAATGATTTCTATTTCAATCAAATATTATTTTTTCAAGATTATATTAAAATAGTATTAAACACAATTTTACGGATATAGGATGTATGTACAATTATAATTTCTACTAAGAGTAAGAGTTATCAAAAATATAGTAAAGACTTATTTAAGCTTTAAGTGTATGACCGGAAAGTACTTAAAATCTTAAAACCACATTAAAACCATCGCAAATACGTCGTATGATGACCGGAAGAAAAGGCCAAAGGGGGCGGAGATTTAGTATAAATATCTGAGTTCCGTTCAAATACAACTTAGTTTAATAAAATATACGAAGCATTCAAGACCAAGTTCAACAAGTCAACAACACCAGTCATCTTATACAGTTTTCCACAGTCATCCCTATCAGTATCATCTTATTCTTATCATCATATTCCATCGCCATCGTCCTGTTCACCATCGCCATCGTCCTGTTCACCATCGCCATCATATTTATCATCAATTATTATTATCTGATTCTGATTCTGCTGTTAATAATGCCTTCAGTAACCAGGAGTATGGTACGTGCGGGGGTTGCGGCCCTTGAACCGGCTGTCCAGCCTGCCCGTGTCCAGCGTGCCCGTGTCCAGCGTGCCCCTGTCCAGCCCCAGCGTGCCCCTGTCCAGCGCGCCCATGTACGTGGTGCACCACGGCAGGCTGGAAATATAGGGCAAAACCTGATCATCATTGGTGATCAGGTTTTTAATGCTCCTGGAGTTGGACCTGCTGGTGTAGTACCACCGCCGCCAGTTGACCAGCCTGCCCCTGGTGCTCCTGCTCCTGGTGCTCCTGCTCCTGGTCCTGCTCCTGGTCCTGCTCCTGGTCCTCAAGGTCCTCAAGGTCCTCAAGGACCTCAAGGTCCTCAAGGTCCCAGGGGCCCTAGGGGCGCCGATGGCCCCCCTGGAGTGGGGAATAGGGTCAACAATAGTTTCACCATTAATAATAATAATTATTATAATTATATTATTAATGGTGTAAGAGTCCCTATTCCTGTTCCTGAGCATCCTGGCCAACAGAACCAGATAAATATTCACATTCACCAGCACTATCATAATTAACCATCATCAATCAACTTGTCATCATCATTGTATATACCATAATCAGTTACCTGTTCACCATCGCCATCTGTTACCTGTATATATATTAATAATCCATCGCCATCTATTATTACCTGTTCACCATCGCCATCATATATTCATCTAATATTAACTAAACTCGTTCGTAATTATTATTTAACTATTTGTTTTGTATGTATTGTAAATAGAAACTTAAATAACTATATTGAAATTGAATTGTAAATATTATAAAAATAACTTTTGCGTGATATTGTAAAAAATAAATGTGATAGAAACTCAAAATAATACACTTTTTATATTCATTTTTGGTGGATAGTCTTTAGATTTAATTTTATTAGACACTAACACTTTCAAAACGATTCTGGTAACGATTAAACTGTTTTTAACCTATTTTTAAAACGTATATAAAAAATATACTATGACACCAGTAGAATCAGACTGCAGAGCCTAAATTTGAATTAAATCCCCAATAAACTTTTTTGGGGGGATTTAAATATTAATTTTTACTGTTGCCGTGATCATTTTGACCGAAGCAAAAGGTTTTTTTTTATTTGGGTAAAATTCGTAGCTTTTTGAGTGTTTTGCTTCATAAATATTGTATTCTGGTATAGAGTAAAATTAGGCCTTATGATTTTACTATAAAAATTCACTAAACAGTTAATTCTGTATATTATATCGACGAATTAACATTAACATGTTTGTGTTCTCTCACTTATTTTAAAAACATAAAAAATGGCTGTAAAGGGTTAAATGACAACAAATGTTTATGCAATACAACAAATTTATTTTTGTCACATATACAAATGCGTTATAAAATAAGATTATTCAAACTTATTTTTAAAAATAATTTTAAAAAGAATGTATCTTTTATGTGTATGGTTTTCATTCTTTTCATTTAAATTAAATAAAAATTATTTAACTACATTGGAAATAAGTCATTTTTTGAAAACACTTTTTTTTTGAATTGTTAGGAATTGAAATAAAACAAGACTTCTTATTGGTTAGATTTCAGAATTATTTGTTTTATTGTAAATGTTAGATTTTTCAATAAAATTAATTGTTTTGGGGGAAAAAATTATTTCCAATGAACAGAGTAATGTTTTTTTTATTGTATCAATATAAAGTGAATTATATAAAAATGTTCTGTAAGCCACAATATTACCCGAAGTAAAAAAAGAGCTTTTGCTTCAGTCAAAATGATTACAGCAACACTAAAAATTAATTTTTAAATCCCCCAAAAAAAGTTTATTGGGGATTTAATTCAAATTTGGGCTCTGCAGTCTGATTCTATAGGTGTCCTAGTATATTTTTGACCCCCCATTAAAAAATAGGTTAAAAACAGTTTAATTTAATTATAGAGTTGCATGTCAAAAAAAAATCAGTTAATACTTGTGTTTGGATTAGGAACTTCGGATAATTATATCGCATTATTGGATTTACGGCCTAAACTAACCGGCTGCTTATTATATACACTTTTTATATTGGTGGATAGCTTTTAGATTTAATTTAAAAGTTTAAAAATGATTCTGGTAAAAAAGAGAAAAGATTTAAAAAAAAACTTAATTATGAAATAGCTTCGCTTCAAAAATAGAGATTTATCGCATCGTATTATAGACAGCTTTCCGCTTTATTTAAATAAATCAGTTTTTATGTAAATAAATCAGAAATAGCTTCGCTTCAAAAAATAGTTTCTATAGTTTTAATTTTAACTTAATTATTAAAACCAGATTTTTTAGCCCCGAGGAGCCGTTTAACTATGAAAGAAATAGCTATCTGTCTTAAAGAACGAACGAATTAAAAAGTAAAAACTTTGTATATTTGTTTTACATAGAAAGAGTAGTTTTTATTGCAAATCAAATATATTTTTTTATCCGTGGACCGTGGGACATGAAATTTCGTTGTTTCTCTTAAATAAATTAATAACCCCTCGCCTCCCCCCTCCCCCAAGCCATGAAAAAAAGAAATGAATATAAATAGATTCAGATTTCAATTTGAGATCCTTGGTAGAGAGAGATTAACAGACATCCTATTATTTTATTTTTTGGTTTTCAATGATAACTATGACATATATAGAGTAGACAGAACAGAAAAAGAGTAGTTTTTATTGCAAATCAAATATAATTTTTTTCATTTGTTTTTTATCCGTGGAGATTAACAGACATCCTATTATTTTATTCATTGGTTTTCAATGATAACTATGATATATAGACAGAACAGAAATGTACAATCGTTTGATTATTAAAACCAGTTTTTTTAGCCCCGAGGAGCCGTTTAACTATGAAAGAAATAGCTATCTGTCTTAAAGAACGAACGAATTAAAAAGTAAAAACTTTGTATATTTGTTTTATTCAAAAAGAGTAGGTTTTATTGCAATTAGAGTCTTCCAACTAATTCACTTACAATTTTGCTTCATATCCGTGTCATGTTATTTAGTTGACCCTTTTTAAAAAAATTTCAATTTCCCTTCCTTGCGAAAGAATGTTTTTAAAACTTAAAAGATATGAAATGATATTATCAGATATTATCATCAATCTATAATATAATTGGCCAAAAAGCCTTCATAAAGTGTTATAAAGAGAATATAGTATCACTGAAGATTCATATATTCCAACTTTCAATATGTAACTTTGAAGCAATTTTGTTTGTTTTCTACATTACCGAATACTTTGTGAAATCAATTCGTCTCAAATGTAACTTTTCTTAAAAATAGGTTTCTAAAACTTGAAATATAATTTTTAACTTTTCTTACCAATGAATGATGAAAGTATAAATTTAAGAACAATTTGAAATATTTACCCTCTAACGGCTAATTTATTTACTATAATTTCATCGTATTAAATCCAAATTTAATCTTGTTTCT
This sequence comes from Acartia tonsa, assembly GCF_053477335.1. Lineage (NCBI taxonomy): Eukaryota > Metazoa > Arthropoda > Copepoda > Calanoida > Acartiidae > Acartia > Acartia tonsa. The sequence continues at coordinate 6,634,993 of NC_137274.1, forward strand.
CCCCCCCCCCCCATCCCAATTATTACCATACCATTACCAGGTTGGTTACGATATTATATATTTGTTTTTTATCCGTGGACCGTGGGACATGAAATTACGTTGTTTCTCTTAAATAAATTAATAAATTCTGCAGATTAAGCATCAAATCCTCCCCCCCTCCTCAAAGGGGAAATTAGGAGAATTCTTACATGTCTACCTAATAAAACATACATAAGTAGCGAAGCTCTAAAATTATGAATAATAAATAGACCATTTGGAACAATGTATGGTTGTCTTTTGAAGCATTAAGCTAATAGAAAAACGTTAAAACTTAAACAATTGAATTTACAATTACATAATCCTAAATTTGCCTAAACTTAAATTGGATTTGTTGTTTTTTTTCTGTCAGTTGATTAGAACATGGAGAAAAATGTCATTTTGATTATTATTATTGTCAACTGTCCTATCCCCTCCTAATATTTATGTTTTTCCCCCTTTTTTTTTTGGGGGGGGGGGAGCTAAACAGATATCCTATTACCTCCTAATATTTATTACATACAACACCAACCCCAATTTTAGGGGGTTACATGGAGAAAATGTTAAAAATTTTGAGATTTTTACAAATTACACCTCTAAATATATAAAGATAGAATATAGATTATTATTATTGTCCACTGTCCTATCCCCTCCTAATATTTATGTTTTTCCCCCTTTTTTTTGGGGGGGGGGGGGAGCGCGCATTACCACTCCGCCCATATTCATAATGAGTGGTGAAAATGGACAAAAAAAATTGTAAAATACGTGATAAAACATTTATAACAATCTTTTTCTATATATAACAATATAGTGTATTTCCGTAAAAAGACTCGGACGGAGGGACGTATGGACATACCTTAATTATAGAGTAACAAGGATTCTTATAATTTCATTTTCATTATGTTTATATATATGAGGGGGGGGGGGGTCACGATTAATTTTTAACTTGGGGAGTGGGTAAGAATAAGATTAATTTTACTTAGGATGCTTGAATAAAAGGGTTACATAATTTGTGGGCGGTTCTTGGGGAGGAGGTAAGATTAATTTTACTTAGGATAAATTTTTAACATGATGCTTAAATAATTTGTGGGTGGTTCTTGAGGCGGTGATTATTTTATGGGCATAATGGCGGTAAAAAAATTGCGTTATGATGGGTGGAGAAAAAAGATTAAATATATTCAAATAAGAGGAGGTCCTGGAAATTTGGTAACCAAGTGGTTAGTGTTCTTGGGGGGGGGGGGTTGGAAATTTGATGCTGAAGTGTTAAAAAATGGGGGGATTTCATTAATCTTACGGAGCGTAACATTTTGCACACAGGTATGATTAATTTAACTTTGTGTAAGTGGTTACAAATTTTCATTTAGTTTGTTTAAAATTATCGAGTGATGACTACAAGAAGATCCAATTTTGGAACATTAAATTCCTCTGGAGTTGACCGGAAATTACTTAGGTACAATAAATCAATTTCATTTATTTCTATCTACTAAGCTAATAAGCAAATCTATTATTAAATATTATTTATACAGTGTGTTTTTTTATGAGAACTTTTTTGAAAGCAATTTTACCAGAATTTTACGATTAATGGCTTTATTATTTCTTTCATCTTTCTACGAATATAAAAACGAATATAAACGAATTAAAACGTATTTTCCTTCATGATAGATTCTAATTTTAAATTTTTTTTTCGTTTTGAAACGTATTTTCCTTCATGTTAGATTCTAATTTCAAAAATAGACGCATTTTTCTTATGCTTAAATCTTCTACCCATAATCATATTGAAAGACAAAAATTGGATTTCCTGTAGTTGACTTTGTTTGGGTAAAATAAAATTGGTTTCAAAAAGTTCTCAAAAAACACACACTGTATTATTATATAATAGTTATTTCTTTCTACGAATATAAACGAATTAAAACGTATTTTCCTTCATGATAGATTCTAATTTTAAATTTTTTTTTCGTTTTGAAACGTATTTTCCTTCATGATAGATTCTAATTTTAAATTTTTTTTTCGTTTTGAAACGTATTTTCCTTCATGATAGGTTCTAATTTTAAAAATAGACGCATTTTTCTTATGCTTAAATCTTTATTTCTTTCTACGAATATAAACGAATTAAAACGTATTTTCCTTCATGATAGATTCTAATTTTAAAAATAGACGCATTTTATTATTACATACAATATTTTATTTCAGTTTGGAATCTCAAGAAGAAAATGATATTGAGCAGGAACCCGGGGAGGAAACTGTTCATCAAGTTGTAAGGAGATCAATTGCAGAACAGTATCATCATGAAGAAGAAGTAGAACAGTTACCTCAACAGTATCCAACGAATAAAAGATATAGGTAAGAGATAGAGGTATAGAATAAGAGGATAAGAGGAGGGGGAATTTCTTATTGTAGATTTTAGATTTAAATAAAAAATATAGGTAAGATATATAACACTATTTTTTGAAATTTATAATTTTTTAAAAGCCAATAAATAAAATAGACGCATTTTATTATTACATACAATATTTCATTTCAGTTTGACTTTGGAATCTCAAAATATTTCTGGTGTTGAAGAAATTGAGCAGGATCCTGAGGAGGAAACTGTTCATCAAGACCAAGTTGTAAAGAGATCAATTGAAGAACATCAACAGTATCTTCATGAAGAACAAGTAGAACAGTATCCAACGAATAAAAGATATAGGTAAGAGATAGAGGTATAGAATAGATAAGAGGAGGGGGAATTTCTTATTGTAGATTTTAAAAGTAAACTAAGAAAACTAAGTGTTAATTTTTTAAATAATATTTTTTAAACCTATACACTCATGTTATATAAATAAAAGATATAGGTAAGAGATATAACACTAGCGACTACGCCCCTAGAGGCCTCTTATTGTAGATTTTAAAAGAAAACAAACAAATAACATACAAACATATATCATGTTATATAAATAAAAAATATATAAGATATATAACACTAGCGGCTACGCCCCTATTTTTTAAAATTTTTAAACTTTAGTCTTTAAGTTTAAATTTTTTAAAAGCCAATAATGTTATTTTTTTATTTATTTAGGCGGTCAGAATCAGAAGATGAATATGTGCTCCCTGTTATTCCCCAGTTAAATGTGCCAGCAGAGGCAGCTAAGCCACCTAAGAATAAGAAGATGAATGCTGGTACTGGTAGGTCAAAGAAGCCCAGCATACCCACCGTACATGCAGCTAAGCAATCTAAGCCTAACAAGATGAATGCTGGTACTGGTAGGTCAACAAAGAAGCCCAGCTTACCCGCCGTACATGAAGAAGTACAGAGTACTCCAGGCCCATCTAAAAAACTGTACGAAAAAGTGAAACCACGGGTAGCAGAGTTGGCACAAGAACTTGGATATGAAGATCAATATCTGCCTGCTGAGATTTCACAGATTCAGAATCAGTCTGTGCCCGTTACCCCCACAGAAAATGGACAAGAATTTCGGTTTTTCAACACTTCAACACCTATACAGGCAGAGGCAGCTAAGCCTAAATCTAATAAATCTAAGGCACAAGTTGAAGAAACGGAAACCCCCACCAAACCTAAAGGTAGGGGGGGGAGGCCGAAGCTACGAAAAAATAATTCAACGCTGTTGAAGGAAAAGAAGGAAAAAGCCGCCAAGGGTGAATTCAAGATGAAAGGTAGGTGTTAATTGATTTATTGTCTTAACATCCTTATACTAAAGTAACAGGATGTCTGTTTGTCTGTGTGTTTGTGTGTCTGTACCCCCACCCCCCAAAAAAATAAAAAATCCCCCTCCCCAAAATTTAAATATATATTTAAATATAAATGTTTTGCTATTCCTAGATTTTTATTTCTTTTAATATATTTTAGACATCCCAAAGACAACCAATCAAGACTTCCGCTGGAGATTTAATAACGAACGGGTGCAGATGGATACCTCAGCAAAAAATATTATACATACCCAGTTTATTAGACAGTAAGTCAATATTATTATTTCTTTTTATAATAATAAAATACAGTTACACAGTCTGCTGAAATATCAAATTACTTTCGTTCGGTATCATACCATTATTTACATACATTATTTATTTATTTCAGTAACTACAAATGGGAAGTAGAGGGAAAACAGCCTTATTTGAAATGTCTATGTAAGTATTATTTATTACAATATTTGATAATTAATTCTAATTATAAATTTTGTAAATTTCATAACCACCACCCCCCACAAGACAAACCAATATTTTGCCATAGTTCATAGGAGGGGGGGGGGGAGTAGGATATTACTGATTTTTATATATTTTCCAAATTTTAATTCATTAATCTATATATATTTTTAAGGGTGTCCTAATTGGCGAACAGAAGACTTTAGTGCAGAAACTAAGGATGATACCAATCTTGTGAGGCGCTGCGTGGACCATTGGAGACTGAAACACCCAACCATCTCGAAGGCCTGCGTCAATGCTGTTAAGACCTACACAAGCGAGAGACAATATAGAAAATATTTTGACCAAAAGAAACGTAAGTATTATATTATTACAAATTTTACATACAAAATAGTCACAAACTTGCCCAGGACCTATGAGAAGATACCCTATAGAAGAACCATATCGGTTCAGGCTTCAGCAGTTATCAAATATCAAGAACATTTTCGTTACACAAACAAACACACATCTTTAAGTAGATTAGAGAGTTCAACGGTTGGTGCCAAGGTATCGTTTATACTTTATAGAATTGAAATTGTATAAATTGAAATGCAAATTAAAAAGACTTTAACGATTGTAAAAAAAGCTATCGTTTTTTCAGGAAATGAGATAAAAGAACATACCATCGTAATAGAGGGTGTTACTGCGCTCGATTGCATCCACTCTTACGTGTATAAGCTGTCAAAAGGTCGGATATCCTTAAAACAAATGAAGGATCCGTTCCTATTCTTTTGGGATCACGTCATTGCAAAGAAAGGTAAGTAATATAAAAAGACTTATTAAGACTTTTAAATTGTTGAAGTAACAAATATTTAATATAGTTAAAAAGTTAGTAATTTTATTTTTTTATTTTATTACAGTAAAGCTGCTAGAACAAGGGACACGTCAATTAGCACCAACTGATGAGCAGCTAAAGGCTTGGGTGTCAAACTGTTACAACAATTTTGTTGGGATCTTGAAATCTGAGATGAAAGATACAGGTAAAAGCTTAATCAGGAATTTATGTGTCAAGAATGGGGGGGGAGGGGAGTTAGTTACCATTGATATTTGAATTTATATATATAAAATAAAACTTTATAATTTGTTTATTTTGTTATAGGTGTACACCTGACGATAGATTTTGGGTCAGTATTCGTAGATTTTCTTGCAGGTATTTCATCATAAATTCATTCATTTGATTTTTTAATATTAATATAATATTATATAATATAATATAACACAAACAACACGAACTTACACTTATCTTTTATTTTCAGTTTCAGCTACTTTTCTTGACAAGAACACCAACGAACCTAGAGAGGTGTTATTGACCTGTGAAGAGGTACAAAGTTACAAACTATTATTATCATTTCATTATTTCAAAATTCATATTTAAATTAATAATCATAAATCAAATTTTATAAATGTTTTTAGATGCCAGAGCCTGATTCCACTGGCAAGAGCATTGTTGCCGCTGTCAATAGAGTCATGGAGTTTTTTGGACTTAAGCACAAACAACTCTTATCATGCACCACAGACAGTGCATCTAATTGTTTAAAGGTTAGTTTAATAGTTTCTTTATCATTTTAAAAAAACATTTAAAAACTAGTATTTCTAAATAACGGCCTCTCATTGGCTAATTTTTTTTTTGTTACGTCATATTTTTTGCACCAATACTCACAGCATCTTAAACTAATTTCCAAATTTCCAAATTTTTATTTATCCTAGTTTATGGAGCTACTCAACAAGGAGCATGGCTTGAGCAGACAAGAGCTAGAAACCCTGATTTCTGAAGGCATCCAGCTGACAGGAGGGAATGAGTCAGGAGACGAAGATAATGATGGAGCAGGGGAAGGAACTTCGAGTGCTGCTGCTGAGAAAGAGCCTGCTGCTGAGAAAGAGCCTGTATTGCCTTGGTATGACGTAACTTTTCTAGCTGCCCAAGAAAGAGCTGCTGGTAAGAATGATACAAATAACACCTCATCTCATTGAAATTTAAACAACAAATTATTAATATATTAATCAGAAACAACATTTTTATTTCAATTTTTACTAACATGTGTTTTTTTTTGTCAGCAATCGAGGCAGCGAAAAAGTTACAAGAAGAAAGTGGCCGTTTGAACGGGTTTATGGTAGAACTTCCCTGTCTAAATCACCAGACTGAACTGGCCCTTGGTGATTCCTGCGAAAAGTGTGAGGTAATATAATAATTATTGGGAGTTTGTAGTTGTACTTTGTACTTTGCTTGCTTAATTTAAATTAATAGTAAGGGTTTTGTTGAAATATTTATTTTCATAAATTTAATAGTAATGGTTTTGGAATATTTGTTTTCATTTGTTTTTGTATGTATCTAGGAGAACAGGGATTACAAAGCAGCAATGGATATACTTAACAAACTAGTGTCCAGGCTGAGAAACAACAAGAGAATTAGAAAGCTGTATAGAAAATACAAGCAAAGAATGTAAGTGTTGTTTATTTATTAGTGTTAATTATTAGTATTTATTTTGAATTTTCTGATTGGGGGGGGGGGGGGTGTTCAACTTTTCAACGTAGTTAGATTTATCATTTAATTTTAATTATCTTTTTTTTCAGACTGATCAAACCAGTGGATACAAGGTGGAGCAGCAGAGTGAATATGGTCGTGAGATACTTCGAGTTGTTGAACAATAAGGACTTGTTACAAGAAGTAAAACAATCTCTGATAGCACAAGGAAGTAAGTTATCTGTTATAATAATATTTAAAGTTTTGTTTATTTGGTGACACAAAATTATAAACATTATTCTTTGATGTGGTGACATAATATTTCAAGTATTTTTTATGTTTAAGTCAAAGATGGTGACACAAAATTATAAATAAAAGTTAAAATTATTTTATTATGTGATGACATAATATTTAAAGTATTTTTTTTGTTTCAGTCAAAGATGTAAAATGGCCATCCGCCATTCAGAATGGTTTGCTTGCAGACATCAGAATTGTCCTGGAGAGGGTGGACATACTAATCACCAAGAGCGCCCAAGGACTGGAGGCAACAATCCCCAGCATGTTCAGTAATTTGGAGACGGTCTTTGAACATCTGCAGAAGTGTGACAACAGGTTTGTGTTTATGGTTTTACTATTTGCTAATAATAAATAAGATGCATTTTAGTTGAAGAAATGCGCCATACTAATAAAGATATCATTATCAAAAATAAAATTTTATTGAAGCAAAGTAGTAGTTAGAGGGGAGGGGATTAGCAATATACAAACAAAACCATCTAAAAACATATTTTATTTTATTTATTTGTATTTTATTTTTTATTTTTTTATGTATAGGTTTGCTGCCACAGTGTATGCCAATCTGAAGAAGAGGGTAGAGAAAATGCTGAATAGTGAAGGGTGGACAACTCTGTTGTTTCTGCACCCCTTCAGCAAGACTTACCTGGAAATGGTGCAGGTATAATTATATAATAATAATAAAATTGCAACAAAAACCTGGAAATGGTGCAGGTATAATAATAATAAAATTGCAACAAAAACTCGTCATAATAGAGAGATGGAAATTGAGATAAAGTTTTAGGCTTTCTTAAAATGTTGAAGTATGAGAAATTTACTTTTTTTCCTAAATGTAATTTATATCAAATATTAATTTCTTTATATTTACAGGAAGGCCTACTTCCCAGTCAGCTGGTTGATAAAGAATATGCAGAATGGATCCTTGAACGTGGCTACCAGTGTGCAGCAATCATCGGAGAAAGATTACTAAGGATCCAGTTGTCTAAATTGTCTGACTCTGGCGAGGATGAAGAACAGAATGAAGGAGAGCCACCAGCAGATGATACCAGCATCGACGAGGAGGACGAGGATGATTCAGGAGAACAACAGGTCCAGGAGGAGACTGAGACTACAAGCAGTGATGATAATGTTATTGGATCACCTCTGTTCGTAGCTGTGTTCAAACAAAGAAAGCTGGCCTATGAACAAAAACAACAACAGGAAAGAGCAAAGAGGAAAATTGATGAACTTGCAGTCATGAGATCGGAACTGTATCAAGGACTCAGAAAATGGCGCGTTCAAAATGCCGTAAAACTGACAGACTATTATCAAAAATGGACAAACGATAAAGGAGCACAGAAGAGAGGTTCCAGATCAGCGACACTGGAGCTAATCCATGGAACAGTTGCCAACATGCTTGAAGAAGACCAGTACCCAGCACAAATCAGGGAGCTCTTAGCGAACCTTATTCTTCTGCCTGTAAGCAATTCGAGGGTGGAAAGAATATTTTCCCACCTTAAATTGCTTTTCAGCGAAAGGAGGTATAACCTAAAGGGCCATCTGGTTAAGGAACTTATGTTCCTCGGATTCAATAACCTGGTTCCCAAATCAAACCTCACGGATTTTTTAAGTTAAGCCATGATGAAGATTGTTTTGAGATCAATCATTTAGCAAAATATTGTATTTTTTGTATGAAAGAATAATAAAATGAAATAAACTTATTAATACAATTGAAAGTAACAGGATCATAATAATGTATTGTATTTGTATTTTCAATTTTGTTTGAACAATATGAAATAAACCTATTATTTATTACAGCTAATTTGTTATTTAACAATCTCCGCTAACCCACCCAACTCGAACTCTCATTGGTCTGTTTGTTTCGTGTCGTCCGACAGATTTTGCGCTCTCCTTGGTTAGGCTCGGAATTGGTAAAGTTAAAGCTAAGAAGATGTCTTTATTTATATTACTAGTAAGTAGTAAAGAGGAGGGAGGGGACTCGAGTATTATTATTATAAAGTCTTCTCCTGTATTTATTTAAATGTATGATTTATGGGGATTACCCACGGAATATGGGGGGGGGGGGTGGTGGTAAGTAACTGGTAACATGATATTACGGTCAGCCAAGGTGTTCGTACAGAAATGTTGTAAGAATTATTCTTTAGAAAATTCAAGCTATATTTTAAATTTGAGAACTTAAGTAACTGATATAGATATTATATTAATTATTATAAAAAAAAATTTTGTTTGGTATATTAGATAAATAAATAGCTATTTCTGATCATTGATACATCAAAGTCAAGCAATATTTTGAAAAATTAAGTATCACATATAGATATTATAAAAAAACCTTTGGTTGGTATATTAGCTACTTCTGAATCTGATGCATCATTGTAACCCCCCCCCCCCACGCCAGAATTCATTAACAATATATGTGCACCTGTTTCTCTACTTTGTGTGTGACTCACGTATAAGATATTTTAAGAAATATGATTGGGGGGGGGGGGGGTTACATAACATTTAAAAAAAATAATACATACGGACAAACTAATAGATAGATATACAGACGAACTACAAGATAGATATACGGACAAACTAATAGATAGATATACAGACAAACTAATAGATAGATATACGGACAAACTAAAAGATAGATATACGGACAAACTAATAGATAGATATACGGACAATCTAATAGATAGATATACAGACGAACTACAAGATAGATATACGGACAAACTAATAGATAGATATACAGACAAACTAAAAGATAGATATACGGACAAACTAATAGATAGATATACAGACAATCTAATAGATAGATATACGGACAAACTAATAGATAGATATACAGACAAACTAAAAGATAGATATACGGACAAACTAATAGATAGATATACGGACAAACTAATAGATAGATATACAGACAATCTAATAGATAGATATACAGACAATCTAATAGATAGATATACGGACAAACTAATAGATAGATATACGGACAAACTAATAGATAGATATACGGACAAACTAATAGATAGATATATGGACAAACTAATGGATAGATAATTAGATTAAGGTTTAATAAAACATTAATTCACAAAAAAATATGTAAGAAAAGTCAAAAGATAAATTAGCAATAACAACTTTGGAGACTTTTTTTCTTTAATTGTGATTGGTTGGTTTATTAAGCATGAAATGCTGCCAAAATGGAAATAAAAAAACAAGCGAAATTAGCAATAAGAACTAAGATTAACTATCTTGATAATCTGGCTACGAGATTGCGTGATGCTATAAAAAAAAACTATTCACCAAACCTATATTATTCAAGTCATAAAATTCTAGTGAGGTCGTAAAACTTATTCGTATGTTAATATTTTCCGGAATTTTTATGATTTTCTGGACAATGTTTGACCGTAAAGATATGTGAACATATGTAGTATTTTACAAATACATCCCAAATCTAGCATAAGTTGACCCCTTCTCTCCGTATGAAAATGTTAGCAGAGGTGTGAAGTCTCAATTTCCGGTCGTTTGAAAATATCGGGGAATTTGTATATTATTAGGGTTATTTTAGTATTTTGAAAATATTGAAAACAGTAACATTTCTCTACGAAATCACCCATCGTTTACGATTTTGAGTATGTTTTGAAAAATACTATAAACTAAAACTATCATTGCATTTTCTTTTTAAAAGCAAAGCTTTCATATAAGTTAAGTCAGTCCGTCAGTTAGCTCTTTTCGTAATTTAAACAGGTTAGAATTGTCCTATCGATTTCAAACTTTGCATGATGATTCCTATAACAGTTAGGTACGATTTAGGAAGCGTAGCAACTCTTGGTCACTTTTATTGAAAACACTATTTTCCAAAAAAGTTATAAAGGAAATTAAATAACCCACCACCAAAAAATAAGGATTTCAACATCCATAAGTAGCATAAAAATAATCATGGATTGGAATACGGATAAGAAGATTTATAGAGTATTTTTGAAATAATATATCCTATTTTGTCTGAAGCTTAGATTCCTTATGACTACTGAAGCGATACAGTCATTATTTTTAAAAGCGAAGCTTTTCTATAATTAGGGTCGGTCCGTCCGTAACGGATAGCTCTTTTCGTTAATTTAGGCATGTTAGAATTGTCCTATCGATTTCAAAATTTTGCATGGTGATTCCTTTAATAGTTTGGTACGATTTAGAAAGCGTAGCAACTCTATAATCATTACCAGAATGTCCGTACGTCCATTTTAAACATGTTGATTTTTTTTTACTTTTTTAACAACAAATTTTTATGTGATCTAATCATCCGAATTATCTGGTTTTTGGTATATTGATTCCTGGGATAACAAAGTATGATGTAATAAGCGAAGCAACTCTATAATCAAGTCCTAAAAATGTAAGTATGTCCATAAACATTATCCTGAATCAAGCAGTTTGTTAATAAATTTACTTACAATTTTGCTTTGACTCCTATACATTTATATTATCATTATTCAGTTCTGACACTATACAAGTGTTAATGTCCGTTTGTCCTACCGTTTCAGTGCTTCGCTTTTATGGATGTTGTCATCCTTGTTAATTTTAGTTTTAAGAGAAACATAAAAAAATGGGTTTGTGTCATTTTCTATGGGAGATTTCTCCTGGGTGGAAGAAGATATAAAAACCTTCCCTGGACATATGAAAAGCTTTACTGAAAAAACAATATCTATATGGTTTGCGAGATCCTTTGCTACACACACACACACACATATAAACTTCGTGTTACTTTTATATAAGGATGTAATTTTTAAATGACGATCTCATCCCTACAATTGTTGTTTAACTCTAATGTTTCAGGGATCTAAAGGGATAAGACAATACCCGCTAAATTGATATACATTCCCAATGGTAATAAACAACATTACCCCTTCTGTAGAATGAACTAAGTGATTCAAATGTTTGAACACTCAATCTAATAAACCAACCAATCACAATTCACTAATGTTTCCAAAGGTGTGAAGCCAACATGAATAAATAAACATTATTGTAAAACTTTGGGGACTAGTGTAATAAACAGTCCATTGTCCCCTCTCTCTCTCTGGTAATGTTTACTTTTAGAGATAAGCAGAAAAATTTAACACAAAAACTTAAATTTAAAGGCAAAATTAAAAATGCATATTTTAATTATAAAGAGAACGATTGTGTCCAAAAGTATGGCAGCAACCTTATTATTGTGTAGATACAAATTATTGGTTAAAAAGTTTGGACACTGTCAGAATTAACTAATCAAAATTCAATTTATCCTAATATATAAAGTATTAAGCTTTTTAAAAGCGAAGCTTTTCTATAATTATTAAAAGCGAAGCTTTTCTATAATTAGGGTCGGTCCGTCCGTCCGAGATAGATAGCTTTTATTCGTTAATTTAGGCATGTTAGAATTGTCCTATCGATTTCAAACTTTGCATGATGATTCCTGTAGTAGTTGGGTACGATTTAGAAAGCGTAGCAACTCTATAATCATTACCAGAATGTCCAGACGTCCATTTTAAACATGTTGATTTTTCTACTTTTTTAACAACAAATTTTCAAGTGTTTTAATTATCCGTTTGATCTGATTTTTGGTATATTGATTCATGGGACAACAAAGAACAATATTATAAGCGAAGCAACTCTATAATCAAGTCCAAAAATGTAAGTATGTCCATAAACATTATCCTGTTTTTAAGCAGTTTTTCAACAAATTTACCTACAATTTTGATTCGACATTTATACATTTATTTTCCGATTTTTCAGTTCAGATACTATATAAGTGTTAATGTCCGTTTGTCCTACCGTTTCAGTGCTTCGCTTTTATGGATGTTGTCATCCTTGTTTTTTGTATGTAGCAAAGTATCTTGCGAACCGCTCAACAGATAAGGACCTCCTTTGCAGTGAAGCTACTCAAAGGTTCAGGGAAGGTTTTAACTTGTTTTGGGGAGGGTATCCTTACCCTCTAAAAATAAATACGGGTATACTTTTGTAACAACGCCTCTTAAAGGGCGTTTCGTAGGATTTTCACAGAAGCTTTTTTCCTATTTCTAGTCCCTGTACGTCCGAACTTAATAAGCAAAAATTAAATTTCCAATCAAAACAAACTTTGTAAATAAAGGATATTGTTTAAGGACGTTTAAGGAATATAATTTTGTTGTCCTGGAAATGTGTAGGAAAATTCTAGCATGCCTAACAATAATAAGATCTATAAGTTACTGACATATGTTTTCCTTAAATAAAAGTGACAAGATGTTTTTTAGTCGGTCTGTTTGTACCAAAGAATCTCTCTAACTGCTAAACAGATATCTTTCTTCTTTGTAATCTAGCTTCTCATAGGTACTGAATTACCTTATTTGGGAGAGGCTACCACTACCCTCCCAAGAGATATGGCCTCTAGAAAATAATCGCATCGTATTATAAACGGCTTTCCGCGGATATAGAATGTACAATTATAAGATTAAAACCAGTTTTTTAGCCCCGAGGTGCCGAAGGCACCGGCTAAAAAACTGGTTTTAAGCTTATGATTGTACATTTTTATATTCGTAGAAAGCTGGATATAATTCGATGCTAGAAATATATTTTTGTATGGATGAGAACCGGTTCCTATCCACCGGATTCGAATGAATACGAGAAATAATTTTTACTATTTCTTTTTAAAACTAAAATTGAAAGTGGGAGAGGGTCTACTCAACCCCCCCCCCCCCCATCCTGGAGGCCTCTAAGGGTGTAGCCGCTATAAATGCTACAGCTTCTATAAAACTGCTTAGGAAGGTTGCAGCTTAATTGGTTGCTAGAAAAAAACTCGCTGATTTTGTTAGGCTTCTGAGCCAACGAATAGGATAACATAATTATAAAGAATCTATATAGAATCAGTGTAATTTAGAGTTCAATGTCCCCTCCCTCCCTGTTTATTTAGAATTCGTAAGAAAAAAAGGCCGTGGATCTAAAGGGATAAGACAATGGCAAATTAATTAATGTACATCCTTAATGTTAATATACAAAATTTCCCTTTTGTAAATTACAATCATTGGTTGAAACGTATGGACACTCAATTTAATAAACCAACAATTCACTAAAAGTCCCCAAAGTTGTTAAGCCAACTAACAAGAAAACGTTATTCTAAAACTTTGGGGACGAGAAGCTACATAGTTAAAGTGAACCATATCGGTTCAGCGGTTCCTTCAATACAAACATGCACACAAACATCATGTTACTTTTATAAAAAATAACTTTATTTCAAATTATAAATTTAAAATTTTTGGAAAAAATCTTCGAAACATTTTTGTAAAAATCTTTGAATTAATTTTGAGATATTATTTTCTGAGAGAACTAAACATAGTTCAGGTTGTTCTGTTATAAAATGTGTTACTTCAGTACTTTATCTTGGGTATCTTGTTTTTCTATACTTTTCTATACAGGTAAAATATTATAATAATTTGTGTATTTCCTTAAAGTGCCCAGTCGAGCACAGAAACCCCTTAATTAAAAATTGATTAAAAATAGGAGGGGATAGTTCGGCTATATTTAGCACTGATTAGCCCCGTAGGGTTTTAGCACAATGGGAATAAGCCCACCAGGGTTTGGTAACCTAGCAGAGGTGATACACAGAACTACCTTGGGGACTTTAATAAGCCGAACCCATGCGGGGAGGTGGGGGAGCTATCCTCCTGCTGGGCTACCCTCTACCCAATATAATCTTTCATGGGGCAATTAACTGTTTATTAAACTAGCCCCCAAAGTTTTATAATAATGTTCTCTTATTCGTTGGCTTAACAACTTTGGAGACTTTACTTTCATTGAGTAAAGTGTTTAAACGTTTCAACCACTAAGTTTAATCTACAGAAGGGGTAATTTTGTGTGTCATCGTAGGGGGAGTACACTGTCATGTTCTTTTAGATCCCTGAAAATATCCCCTCACTATTTTTAATTTATTTGTATAAATGAGTAGGGGTCAGTGCTCGACTAGAAAGCTTGAGGGAAACCCCTAATTAATCAAAGTTCTATTGTGTAAAATTTTTGTGTGAAAAAACCTTAAAATTAAATATCTAAAATAAATAAACTGACTAAACAGTTATTAAAGAGTTGCTACTCTTTCAAGATTACACATTATTGCTACAGTTTTCTTAGGCCAGGGTTTTAAATATGTAGGACGATTTTAACATGCCTTGCTTATTTAATGATACACAATAGTCAAAGTCTTGATAAAGCAAAGTAAACAACAATTAACAAGTGTTAAAACAAGGATGACAACATTCATTAAAAGTAGTTACACAAACGTGCAATAATTCTTGTCAGAACTTGATAAGTAGAACATTTATTTGTAGTCTAAACGAAATTGTAAATAGATTTGTAAAAAAATTGTGAAACTACAGAAAAAGAACATACTTTTATTTTTTGGATTTAATTATAAAGATAATATTGGACCTTGTTGTCCTAGATCATTATTGAAAAAATCATCAGAATAATAGGATAATCATATCATACAAAAACTTGTTGTAAAAAAATTAAAACTCAACAGTTTTAAAATGGACGCACAGACTTTCTGGTTACAACTATAATGTTGCTATACTTCCTGAATCGTACCTAAGTGTTATAGAAATCTCCTTGCAAAGTTTGAAATTGATAGGACAATTCTATCATGTCAAAATTAACTAAAAAAGCTAACCGTACATATGTATGGCAAACGGACCAACATAAATTGTAGAATATCTTCACTTTTAGAAAGTGAATGTAGTGTGAATATACACAAAACCAGGATGACAATATCCATAAGTAGAAAGTGAATGTAGTGTGAATATATACAAAATTAGGATGACAATTTCCATAAGTAGCAAAGCTAATGAATTAAATATTATGTAAAGCCAATATGGTTCTTCTTTACAATGTAGCTTTATAGGTAATACAAAGGTTTATCTTGGGGGAGAGTACCACAACCTCCCCAAGAAAAATTGCTCCTATGAAAAATGCCCACCCACCACCCCCATAATATTTTTTAGTTTTCTTTTAAAACTAAAGTTAAAAGTTGGGGGGAGGGGGTCAAATTCACACCCCTCCCCCAACCTTAAGTGTCCCCAGAGGCCTCTAGGGGCGTAGCTGCTAGTTTACAAATAATTCAGACAGAACTAATTATAGAGTAGACATTATAAATATTAATAAATATAGGATTCTTGTTAGTTTTTTTTTATTATCCACACAAAATCAAGATAATGTTAGTAATAATATCAAAAGTATACAAAATATAAAAATCAATTGTCAATAATAGGTAGGTTATATAAGGTATTTTAACAGAAAATAATAATTTTAAAAATTTGAATCAAAACAGAAAAAAAGTTAAAATCTTGCTTTTTGAATTCTAAAGATATGTCCTCTACAATAAAATGAATATAATTTAAGTTAAAATAATGCTTACAAATAAATACAAAAAAATTAGAAATTACCTTGAGGGACAAAGTGACTCAAAAATCAGCCATGCGACATCATAAAAATAAGTGATTATATCTATCTCTTTTTTAAGGGTTTCCTTTCCAACCTCTCCTCTCATCTCCTCTCAGTTTTATGACGTCACATGGCTGATTTTTGAGTCACTTTGTCCCTCTACGAAATTACAATAAAAAATTAAACAGGCATTATACACATCCATAAGTAGCAAAGCATAAAGAATACCCAAGATATTTCAATTTGAGAGAAAGACTAAACTACATTCCATATGACGTCATATGACGAAAAAGAAAAAGGGAAGGGGGGAAGAAAATCTCTTCAAAAGAGATGGGAGAAAAGGGAATCGTCTTCCATTAAAAGTGACACAAAAGTTATGTAGTTTAGTCTTTCTCTAATTTGAAAATAAAACCAAAAAAATACTTCTTTCATCTATAGACACAAAAATTTCTGAAAATTAGTTTTACTTTTACAAATACAAAAAAATGCGTCTAAAAAGCTGTTTTAAAGCAGTCCAACTGCCATGGATGTTTTATACTAAAATATACTTTATAATGAAGGGAATATTGACTTTAAACTTTAGCTGTTTAATTGAATAGAAGCCATGAAAATCTCCCATAAACATATCAGATAGACATTTCAAATTATAGAGTAGCTTTGCTACTAAAAATACTCATTATACAATAAAAGGTTAAAATAAAAATATGTTACTGTGAATTGTCTCCATTATAAAAGGAATTTAAGCTTTTTAAACCATTCAAAGCAATAAATATTGAATATATGTGCTAAAAAATCCCCAATAATGTATGTCAAAAAAAGGTAAACCAACTTTTTAAAGTGAAATTAAATCTAAACTCTCAAGCCTAAATCATATTTTCAAGCTATTTCATAAAAACTCTGCTAATACATGATATAACTGATATTAGTCAATCCAATGAATCAACAAAAAATACCATAAAGTCATTGAAAAAAATTTAGTGTATCTATTTTAGAGAGATGTTTCTTCATTTACATTGGCTTCTCTGGTTGTTCAATTAAAGCCTGAAATTTAAAGAAGTTTATTGGAGCCAATGTTTTAGGCCTCTAGATGGTGGGGGTTGGAATGGGAGTAGACCACCCCCAACCCATATCTAATTGTATTTTTTTTTAGAAATTTAAAATGTTTTTTTTTGTGGAGGTCGGTTGTTTTTTTTTTATGGGTGATTTCTTGTGGAATGGTGTTAGTATCTTTCCCAAGTTTAATTATAAACCACAAGAAGTTTCATTGTAAGGGAAAACCATATTAGTTCAGCAGATAGCAAGATCCTTTAGTACAAATATACAGACAGACTCACAGATATTCTATCACTTTTAAATAAAGATATACATTTATATTTAGGTAGAATGAATCAATAGATTTTATGAAGAGAAAAGACTGTATTTAAGATAATATCTTAACCCTTAACGGTCAGGGGGGGGGGGGGCGTTGAACGCCCCCCCATCTGGTTTTTTCTATCTCATTTTCTGTGTGTGAAAGATAAAGAGCCCAAACTGCTTGACTTTTTAAGTTTGGGTATGACACATAACTGAGAATTGGAATTTTTTGAATATCTCCATCCTGGCGGGCACAGGATGCCAGCAAACCTGGCAGGGTCATCCAGGTAAAGATCAAAAATATTTTTTTGACTTAAACAAAGCATTTTATCTTACCAAAATACTAAAATATCCTCTAGTAGTACATCCTCATATTAAATACAGGTGTTCAAGTCAATTTCAGGTTCCAGGTATGATCCTGCAGGTCCTGATCCTCCAGGTCTCCAGAAATCTTTAAAAGACTCCTGTGGCCGCAATTTTTGACTTAGAGACTTAAAATTTTAAATTTAAGCTTTTCTTACATGTCTACATAATGTATAAAAATTTCATAAAGATCCGCCGCCGTTTTCCCACCGACCGCCGACTGCGGCGGCTGGCAGCTGCAAAGTACAGCTGCGGCCGCTGAAATTTATGTTATGAAATTTGAAACATAAAATTTACATAAAAATAAACATTTTCTGCAAAAAAAAGTTTTCTTCTAGGTTCAAAAATAAAAAAATTACAGCCGTTTGAAATTTTTAAGTAAAAAAGGACATAAAAACAAAGGTTGTTAAATAAAAGGGTGAAGGAAGCGAAAATTGACTTTGACTTACTTAAGGTCGAAAATTCATCATAACACAGGGGACTTGCACAAAAATTTTTAGCCCTTTAGCTCTAATAGGAACTGAGATAATAGGGGGGGGCGTTGAACGCTCCCCCCCCCCTCCCCCCGACTGATTAAGGTGCGGCAAGGGGCCCGACTGTAAAGGGTTAAAGGAAGCCTGCAAGAAATACCACGCTTAAACTGCTGAAAGACTGCCCCAAGTAAATCCTATACCCCAAATTTGAAGCCTTCAGCTTCAATAACAAAAAAGTTTTAGGCATTTCAAAATGACATTTTATGCACATTGAAACTTTTCAAAGATTTCCATTGCTCATAATAGACAAAAACAATATTAAATTATGTCACCTAAACACAAAATTAAAACCTTATCTTTGTCAGAACCTTAGATTGCCGGTAAATGATTATATTTTTGAAATAAAAACACTACATTTAATAGTCAAAATTTGGGGTATTGGGTCTACTTGTGGTAGTCTTTCAGCATTTAAAGCGTGGTATTTCAGGCTACCTTTAAATCTCTTACTTGATTTCAACCCCAATATGATTATCTGATATGAGAAAAATAATATATTTCTAGACTCTGTGGGTAAAAAAAATATTACAATTATGTTTTTAAAATGGTATGATTGCTTTAAAAGAGATTGTATAATAAAAATTTCCTAGCAACTGATCCCTGTGCATCTATTTATGAAGGAAGATTTTTAAAACTCTTTGCTGTAAATAAAATAGGAAACTCAATTGGTTCTTTAGTTTGGACATCTTAAAAGACAAACATTTTATAAAAAAACTTGTAATTCAAGTCATACAAATAAAAATCACATTAGATAGATGTTAGTAAATGTTGTTAATGACAAGGAATGTCATATTGAGGAAATATATATTACTTTTACAACCAAAACTCTGAGAAGTGAAATAAACCACATATATTAGATGTTGATAGTTGTTGTTAATAAAATCCAATGAAGGAATAGTTATTTCTTGCATCATATTATAAACAGCTTTCTGTGAATATAAAATATACAATTTTTATGTTCATAGAAAACTGGATATAATACGATGTTAGATGTAATTTTTTGTATGGATGAGAACCGGTTCTAATCCACTGGATATTAATTGGTTTAGAACAATTACCAGAAATAAGTTTATCTTTTACCTTTACAACTACAACTTCAGGAATTGCAATATCTGAATCATCCTCAGTACTGGGTGCAGGAAGAACATCCTGGTAACAAATTTTTTTATCAATTTGTGAGTTACAAAATTTTCTCCTTATTACCTTTAAAGTTCATGCCGTGTTCATCAAAATATATTTCAAATATTTATGAATAAAAAGACTTTTTTTTATTGCAGTGAGTTTATCATTTCAAAGCTCATGTTTAAAAAATAATCAGACCTAATTTTTTTTCAATTTTAAAAATTTGAGTCTTTCTCCCCCCCCCCTTCCCCAACAAAACAGAACCATAAAAAATTATAAATACAACAAAACCCACTACTTTATTTTCTTTCCATGATTCCATTTTTAAAAATAATCAATTATGCGGAACAATCAGATCTGAAGAAAATCAAATCTGTCATGTATTTTTTGAATATTATCCTCCTAAATAAACCAGTCAACAATTTAAGAATATTTAGTATGTTGATTAGCCCACCTGTTTTACATTTGCAAGCAGGGGATCTGTTTCAAAATCAGTACCACTCCATGTTTTTCTCCCAGTTTCCTAAAATATAAAAGATAATTATCAAAAATAGAAAAGATAATTAAGAACCATCATCGGCTATAAACAATACAAAAGCCAAAGAAAAAAAAGCCAAATATATGATCCATTATTTCTAATATTTTTACCTTGATTTTAGTGATAACAATGACAGGACTAACAAGTATATATTAAATTTATATATAGAAATAACTTACCTTTCCAACCCCAACTTCAGGGATATCAAAATTTGAATCCCCCTCAGTGCTCGGTGGGGGGACATCCTAGTAAAGTAAATTATATCAAAATAAGAGTTATATAAATTTCTAATTTTTAAAGCTCATGTTTTCAAAAAAATCATAAAAACTTTAAAGAGGAACAAATGCAAATTTAGCTTTATAAATTTTTAATTACCTCTGAAACTGATTCTTGAATCTCATCAACCACCTTATCATCATCTTCTTTGAGTTTGATGAGTGGAATTGTAAACTGAAAATGATTTTACAAATATATGTCAGGATTGTTATATAAAATTTAGAATTCTAAATTATTTCATAAAAACAATTTTTAATAATAGAAAATGCAAAGAAACCAATACCTGTTTAGTTTCTACAACTGGTTCTTTCTCAACACCCAAGGCTGGCAATTCTATTTCTTGATCCTAAACAAATGATCAATTATAGAATTAGTAATACTAGTTTCTGGATAAATAACTTGTGAGAAGGTCTCATAATAGTAAATCTAAAAAATACAATCAAAACTTAAGGTTTATAACATGAATTAATCTGATTAATATAATAATTATTATTCTATTATGTCACTACAATTTATACCTTTACAACATATATTGCCTTAATATCATCTGCCAAATCTTCATAAACAACAGATTGATGAACATTTACATCCTAAGAAAATTAAACTTATTTTGTATTTTCTGAAACTATTTCATTCTTTATTATTTAATAAGAATATTAAGATAAGATGATTAACTCACCTGTTTTACATTCTCAAGGAGTGGATCTTTTTCAAAATCACTACCACTACAATCTTCTTTCTCAGTTTCCTGAAAAGAAAAAACTGAATGATATAAAATAGGAAGTTTGATAAATACCCGCCACAGGCTATAAACAATGAAAAAGCAAAAAGACTTTAAAAATCATGGTTTCTTATTTTTTAAATGGAATTGATTTAAGTGATGCCAATGAAAGGGCTAACAAGGATATATTAAATTTTATAGATAGAAATAACTTACCTTCACAACCTTTACAATCATAAAAACTTTATAAAGAAACAAATTCAAATTTAGCTTTATAAATTTTTAATTACCTCTGAAACTGATTCTTGAATCTCATCAACCACTTTATCATCATCTTCTTTGAGTTTGGTGAGTGGAATAGTATACTACAAAATAAGTCCAAATTGTACAAAAATATATTATGATTGTTGTATAATATTTAGAATCCAAAATTATTTCATTTAAACATTTTTTTGATAATAAAAAATGCCAAGAAACCAATACCTGTTCAGTTTCTACAACTTGTTCTTTCTTGACACCCAAGCTTGGCAATTCTATTTCTTGATCCTAAATAAATGATCAATTATAGAATCAGTAATGCTGGTTTCTGGATAAATAACTTGTAAGAAGGTCTCATAATAGTAAATCTTAAGGTTTATAACATGAATTAATCTGATCAATACCTTGATTATTGTTCTATGATTTCAAATTCAATTTATACCTTTAAAACATATATTGCCTTAATAACATCTGCAAAATCTTCATTAACATCTGGTTGATGAACATTTACATCCTAAGACAATTAAACTTATTTTGCATTTTTGAAACTATTTCATTCTTTATCATTTAATAATCCTTAATTCCTAAGAATATTTAGATAAGATGATTAACTCACCTGTTTTACATTTGCAAGCAGGGGATCTGTTTTAAAATCATCACTACTGCAAATTTCTTTACCAGTTTCCTATAAAGAAAAATAATAAATGATATCAAATAGGAAGGTTAATCAAGAACCATCATAGGCTAAAAAAATAAAAAAGCCAAAAGATTTTTTATTTAGATTATATACTTTGATCAATGGTTTCTCATGATTTTACTAGCCATTACTTGAAATCACTTTTAAAATTAGAATTCTTTTTAAAAATGCATATTTGTAACTAATGCCTTATTAGAACACTTATAAGTTAAGATTCCATTTTCTTAATTAATAGTTATTTTAAATTTGAATGAAATATGCTTTTGAAGTGATACCAGTGACATTAGACAATTAAATTTGGTGAATTGATATAATAGAAATAACCTAACTTTATACCTTTACAACCAAAACTTCAGGGATCTCAATATCCAAATCAACCTCAGTGCTGGGTGCAGGAACATCCTAGTAAAACATTTTTGATCAAATTAAACAAAAATTTTTATGTTACCTAAAAAGTTTAAAGAGGCACTATTTAAAGCTTATGTTAAAAAAATAACCATATTAACTTTTAAAAGTACAAATGTAGATTTAGATTAACAAGCTCTTAACTACCTCATGATTCAGCCACTTTGAGAGTAATAAAAGTGTTGATACCTGTTGTTCAATTCTTACAACTGTTTTATTCTTAAAAGCAAATCTTGTCAAATCTGTCTCTTGGTCCTAAACAATTAGATGCATCATTATTTGAAGGCCTGATAATGGAAAATAATATTTAAATCTTAAAGATTAACCATGATCATGAATAAATTCCAATGGTTTGTGTTCAATTCTACTAAAATCATGAAACACTACAATGTCTACCTTTGATTCAACTATTTCATGAGTATCGTCTCCCAAATTTTCATGTACATCAGGTTGATGAATGATCACATCCTATATAGATATAAGGGCAATGTTGAGAGTTCCTTCTGATATTTGAATACATAAAAGCATTAAAGAATAATTAATTATATTATAACTTGCCTGAGTTACATTTCCAATCAAGTTATCTGTTTCAATATCAATTCTTGTTTCATTCCCAGTGTCCTAGTAAAGATAAACTAACATTTCTTTTGATATATTCTTTACAACAAAAGATATCTATGATATTCTTTTACATTTTGTATGTACAATTTTTGTTTTAATATTAACCTTTAAACCAGACAGGAGAAGCTGGCGTATTTCCTCAACAATATCATAATCTACATCCTAAATAATATAAAATACCGTCATTTGACTCTAAAAACAACCAAATTTTGAACATAAAAACTCAACTAATCATTGCGAATTCTAAACTGTAATTTTTTTGGCATGGAAGATTCAATCATTAAAATTTAAAAAAAGGATTATTTTATATTTGATGAGAAAAGATGACCTTTTGTACAGTATGACCCTCGAAAAAGTATTTTTTAGCATCTGCAGCCCTTATTTCTCAATGAATTATTAAGAAATGTATATGTCCCTGTTCTCTATAGATTTCCACATAAGTAGATATAAAAATATTTTTTTTACCTCCATTAACACTGGAGATTTTTAGAGCTAAAGTTTTGAAAAAGTGACTGAGGAAAAAGTAACTTTTAACATGAAACGACGTTTTTAGCAAAATTAAGGTAGAAGTCCTTTTATTTTTGTTACTAGCAGAAACTTTATACACAAATTAAAAAAAAAATTGAGGCTTTGAGTAAAAAGGATTTTTTTACACATATTTTTGAGTCTTTTTAGTTTAATGATATTTTGAAAAACTTACTTATTAGGCAAATTTGTTTTAAATTAAAAAACCAAATAAATCTTTATGAATATAGCAGGAAAATTTTTATTGTTTCATAATCCTAACTTTAATAACAAAAAAGTTATAAAGAAAATAAAATTAGAACATAATGATTTTTTAATCTAAAAAACTTAATTAACCCCTTATTAAATGATTGAGATGTCAGAAAAGTGGGCGGAGCAACTGGCATAATTAATCTTTTTCATAAATAAGGGTAAATAAATAACCTAAAATTTGCAAATAATCAATTCATTCAGTAGTATCTTTTGCCATTAAAAATTGATATTTTTTGGTGGAATAAAAAAGAAATAATTAGTTAACTTGTTTTTCTTTGTGTATTATTATTCAGTTGCCAGAAAAGCATAATATAACCATCCAAAAAGTATGAGAAACAAAAAAAATTCTTTTTCTCAGTTACTTTTTCAAAACTTTAGCTCTAAAAATCTCCGGTGTTAATGGAGGTAAAATTAAAATTTTTATATCTACTTATGCGGAAATCTATAGAGAACAAGGGCATATCCTTTTTTAAATAATTCATTGAGAAATAAGGGCTGTAGATGCTAAAAAATACTTTTTCGAGGGTCATACTGTATATATTAGATGATGGAAAGTATTATGACAGTATGTGGTACTAATACATGGAAGTTTGAAATAAATTTGCGGACCTGATCATTCTGATGCTGCATATTGATTTCCCCATGTTTATGATTAAGCTCTTTTTTCACCGTGTTCATCTCAATTTCCTCCTCATCTTGAAGATTTGAATCATTCTTGAACTTGTTGCAACAAACTTTGTGGAGAAGATTTTTCAGGCAACCATTTTTATCTGTTCTTGCATCAATCTTTTCATAGAGTTTCTCTATATCAAGACCCTTTAGACCACTTTCAACTTCTTCAGAATTTTCAAATTCAATTCCTAGAAAATCATAACAAAGTTTCCTTGTTGCATATACAAATCAATGAAATAATAGTTTTAATATATATTGTGTAAATCCTTACCTGTATAATCTTCAAAATGAATTCCAGACTTCCCATAACTGATTTTCTGAAGTTCTTTGCAACACACAAGGCGGGTGATGATTGAATAAGCATCATTTTCAAGCTGAGGTCCATTGATGGAACTCCACAAATGGAGCCATTTATAATAACCAATCTAAAAATATAAATTATAAGCAAAGGATGAAATTCATAAAGTTTAGACTTTTTTCTTTGATAAAATTACAATATGAAATTTCATTATAGATTGAAGAAACAAATTTGAAGTTACCTCTAGAAGAACTGCAATGATGTAAGAAATATTGACAACAATGATGGCTTGAGTGAAGGAGCTGTGGTTGAACTCATCTTTTCCAGGAAACATTGATGGAACAGCAAATGGCAGTGTAGTCAGGATAATATTTTCTGTCAGGATTAAAATGTAAAACAGAAGATGGGATATAAGGTTGTGCTTTGGATAATGAAGTCTGGAACTATGCCAGTGCAGATCAACCATCAACACTGTTGAGCACGTGCAACTCAGCACCAGAAGAAGGGGGCGTTTTAACACAACAAGTTTTGAACCAATCCAATTTTTTACTTTGGACACTCTGTGAATTGCAGGAGACAGTTTGTGAAGTGTGTTAATGACTGCATCAATTACTCTATCATTTATTTTTAGCCAACTAATTTCAAATTTCTTGTTCTCATCCAATTTTTTTGGTTTCTTTCTACCAGTCCAGTTTTCTTTTCTCCTAGCTTCAAAGGTTACCTTTATGGCCATCAAGATAAGAATGTGAGCTCCCAGGAACAATCCATACTTCAGCCTTGCTTCAGTTTCCATCAGCAGTAAATTTCTAAATGAGTACAATCTTGATATGACTTGTAGAAGTATACTAAAGAAGAGGACGGGAAGAACTTTGAGCTTTGAACCAATTCCTAGTCCAGGTTTCTGTAGTTTCATCATTGCATGGCCAAAGCTGAGCATTATCATTGTAAACAATATTTTGCCCAGACTAATGTCAATCATTTCAAGAGGCTGATACAATCCAAAACTTATGATATTCCAAGCACCTCTACCACCCCTTGCTGCAAGATCAAACCAGGTCAACTGTGATATTCTGTTCAAGAGTGGTAGCAACAACCAGACTTGGAGACAAAGTTGTAGCACATTCTCCAGACTTGCTTCCAATACTTTCACAATCATCCAGAATGTTTCTGTTCTGTTCCTAGCCTGAGTGATTAGGCTGGGGGTTTTGGCTGTTTTGTTGATATACTGATGTGGCAAAAGTATCAATATGGGCCATAGTAATCTAGCTAAAAGGGAAAGACAGTAAAACATCAACAAATACATCCACAATGAAAATTTAGTTTTTGATTTAAGCTTTTTTAGTTTCTCTAATGGAATTCTGTTATATTCAGCCAACCCATATTTAATTGATCCATGTTCATCAATATATTTGTCTTTCCATATTATTTTTGTCTTGTATTTAGCCAAATATTCACTTATCCAAGTTGGGTTAACAAGCAATATTCCAGCTAAGTAGACAAGTCCATTAAAGTAGAGAATACTTCTTGTGATTTGAGAAGCCACTTTGTAATCTTCAGGAGATGTTTCATCTGTGTTCAAGAGGTTGTTTGAATTTGTAATGTTTGTCTTCCATGTTTGATTGCCATAACTTAGTTTCTGAAATGTCTGGTCCAGCTGTATATCCGATGCTGTGTCCCATGCATAGGGAAGCTCAGATATTATAACTGTCTCTAAAAAAAGTTTGTAAAATGTAGTCAGTTTTGCAGAGTTTGTATTTAGAGAAGTTTCAGCATTGTCTTTTTTGCATAATTCAGCGATCATTGGCTTTAGTTCATCAGAGTGAACATTTTCTCTTACACAAGTCATCAATTTCAATTTCTGATTTGAATGAATTATTCTCTCAATTTCTAAGATAATTTCAGCATTCTTGGTATCTCTATTTAAGACAGCAGTGTTTAAACAAGACATTCTCATACCATCCCAATCTTCCTTGTTGTGAAAGATTGTGAATAAATCTTCAGCTGTAATGATTTCTTCTTTGTAAAAACCAATAAGATTTTTGATGAGTAGAAGAAGGAGATCCTTTCTGTATCTTGCAGCCAAATGTATGTGGATCTTGAAATATGATGAAAGAAGTTTTCCAGATGCTTGAATCCTCTTGATAATTTCAGCTACATTTTCTTTAGTAAGATTCTCCACATATAATTCTAAATTTAACAATATATCAAATGAATTTGTAATTTACACTTTCTGTGTAATAAGATTTTGTGTTTGTGCATCCCAGTAAGTGTATATGATGAAATATATCAGAGATGGGTTCTTAAAAGATAATGCCACGTTTTTTCGACATTTTTTACGCTATGAATAACAAGCATGGCATTCGCGAAATCTAAAAGAGTATACAACGATTTATTTAATTATTTCGCTTTTGTTGGTACGGCCTTCATAAGAGAAAAACAAATTATCTTCAATCCATTTTTGCTGCATATTAATTAATGCATCTTTTTAGACCTGTGTTAGGCATTATAAAAATTGCTAAAAAAATAATTTAAAATTTAGTATTCTTAAGTTATATACTCTGTTGAAATTCTATCGTCTTCGTTTAATCAATCAATGTCTAAAAAACGCCGAAAAAACACGGCATTCATCTTTTAAAAACCCATCTCAGATATAATATAATATATATAATAATAATAATATATATAATATAAAATTTGAATCCAAAAATCAGAACAATATCATTAATTATATTATACAGGGTTGGCCAAATAAATGGGACTTTTTTTAAAAGGCCATGTCGCCAAAACTATTTGACCAATCAGAACATTTGACTACATCCATAAAGCTTTGGTAATGAACTTTTTGGCTATAATAAATTTGGACTATTGAGGACCTGTACTCTGAGCTGGCATCTCATAAGTTAAACAAGGCAGATCAGAGATATGTTTACTCAGTTTGAAATCAGTTTACTCTAAATTCTTGAATTGGGGCCACAAATTTGACCTCACCCCATCAGTGGGTAAGATGTACTTATGATACTGTTAGATACATGTTGCCAAATGAGAGCCGATGTGACAATGAAAGATGAATTGGTGAATTTGTATCCTTCAGTGACACCCATGTTCCCAAGGAGATATGGCCTCCCAGCAGCCTTGATCTTAATCCAATGGAATATTGGGCCTGGAGTACCATTGAAACACAAATCAATGTATGCGCCCATACCACAAAGACCTCCATCCTTGCCAATATCAAGGAGAACTTCACCATCTTTGATAGGGACATGGTGGCCTGGGCCTTGGGGCGGTTCAGGGGAGGGATAGAGGCGGTGATTGAGGATGGTGGCGTTTTAATTGAATAATCTAATAGTCATATACCTAGTTCGTTTCTCAGTTTTTAAAATTAATAACTTTTTTAAAGTTAGAATAAGTCCGAATTTATTCAGCACACCCTGTAGAATTTTGTTATCATTACAGAAACCAACAAGCAGAGTTTGAATAGTTAGGAATATTTCAAAATGCCCAAATTTAAACCTTTTTTAGGTACACAAATGAATGAATGTACAGACCAACCCCTAATTAACTGGCCCCAAATGAAGTTAGAGTGGTATTCTTCTAGCCTAATACCTGACATAGTCAAACACGAAACATCTTTTTTTATCTCATTAAAAAATATTACTTGACAGTTTTAAGGCAAAGGAGGGGTATAAGA
This sequence comes from Acartia tonsa, assembly GCF_053477335.1. NCBI lineage: Eukaryota > Metazoa > Arthropoda > Copepoda > Calanoida > Acartiidae > Acartia > Acartia tonsa. The sequence goes on from NC_137274.1 coordinate 6,663,675, forward strand.
TGTTTAATCATTAAAGATTGAGTTCTTGTGTAATACATATATTGTTTAGAGTTTTATAAAATAGAATATCTCACCATAATTATCTTCCTCATTCAATTGAACTCCATGATTAAGAAGCCACACTGAACAATCTATTCTATTATTGACAGCAGCAAGAACATATGCAGTTTCTCCTTTAATATAAAAAATATGTAACTTAATTGATTATTTAAATGATAAATATGATGAATATATATTGGATTACTATTTTAGATTTACCATTCAATGTGGACAGTTTTAGAAACAAAATTGAATAATTACAAGCCAGTTTAAATATTCCTTATAACAAGACTTAACAATTACATACTGTCTGTCACACATTTTTCATTCATAATTTCTATATTTTCTGCAGCATTACTAGCCGACTATTGGTTAAAGTATTCAGGGTTCTACTATAAATTTTTCCTACAAGAAAAGTCAGACAGACATTTAGAATGATAGATAGCTTTTTTTTCTCTAAATAAGAATTTTAACACATATTTTTTTATTTATCTAAGTTTAATAAAGATGATAAACTTACCTTCATTATTTTTTTCATGAATGTTGGCATTGTTGGATATTAGTACTTCTACAATAGATTGATATCCATACATGCATGCAACATGTAGGGGGGTATCCCCTAAAAAATATAATTTTATATTATCAAAACTTTATTTTAGCTTTTCACTTTTTTTACTCTTTTGTTTTCTCTCTCTAATATTTTTATATCTTTTTAATTTCTATTTATTTTTATAGAAAGAAGATCTTTTGCATACATTTTATGGGGTAAGACCTTTTAATTCATGTAACAGTGTGAATATAAACAAAGATGATAAACTTACCCTCATCATTTTTTTCATTAATGCTGGCATTGTTGGATATTAGTACTTCTACAACAGATTGATGAAATCTTCTGCATGCAACATGTAGGGGGGTATCCCCTAAAACATATTATTTCATATCATCATAACTTGATTTTAGCTTTTCACTTTTGTTTACTTTTTTGTTTTCTCTCTCTAATATTTTTTATTATTTTAATTTCTATCTATATTTATAGAAAGAAGATTTTTTTGCATACATCTTATTGGGTTAGACCTTTCCATTCATGTAACAGTGTGAATATAAACAAAGATGATAAACTTACCAATATTATTTTTTTCATGAATGCTGGCATTGTTGGATATTAGTACTTCTACAACAGATTGGTTTCCATACATGCATGCTTCATGTAAGGGGGTATCCCCTAAAATATATAATATATATTTTATATTATCATAACTTTATTTTAGCATTTCACTTTTTTTACTCTTTTGTTGTTACTCTCTAATATCCTTCCTTGTATCGTTTTAATTTCTATTTATTTTTATAGAAAGAAGATTTTTACATACATCTTATAGTGTTAGACCTTTCCATAATTCATGTAACAGTGTGAATATAAACAAAGATTATAAACTTACCTTTATTATTTTTTTCATGAATGCTGGCATTGTTGGATATTAGTACTTTTACAACAGATGGGTGTCCCCAATAGCATGCATAATGTAATGGGGTATCACCTAAAAAATATTATTTCATATCATCATAACTATATAATTTTAGCTTTTCACTTTTTTTACTCTTTAATAACTTTATATCTTTTTAATTTCTATTTATTTTTATAGAAAAAAGATTTTTTTGCATACTTCTCATGGGGTTAGACCTTTCCATTCATGTAACAGTGTGAATATTAACAGAGATGATAAACTTACCAAGATTATTTTTTTCATGAATGCTGGCATTGTTGGATAGTAGTACTTCTACAATAGATTGGTGTCCCCCTCTGCATGCTTCATGTAATGGGGTATCCCCTAAAAATTATTATTTCATATCATCATAACTATACAATTTAAACATCAACATAATAAAACATCAAGGGCGGTTAGACCGCTTTTTAGCAGGTTTTAGGCTATTTTTGTATTTTTAACATTTTTCTCCATATCTTCAGTGTTTATGGTCCGATTTCTAAAATTTTTTCAGTTATTGATATCAAAATAAAATTTCCTCTCATTTACAGAAAACAACCATGACGGTCACACAGCCTTTAAGCAGGTTTTTAGGCTATTTTTGTATTTTTCACATTTTTCTCCATATCTTTGGTGTTTATGGTCCGATTTTCAGAATTTTTACAGTTACATATATCAAAATTAAATTTCCTGTCGTTTAAAGAAAACAACTATGACAGTCAGAGTGCCTTTAAGCAGGTTTTAGGCTATTTTTGTATTTTTCACAATATTCTCCATGTCTTTGGTGTTTATGGTCCGTTTTCCAGATTTTTTACAGTTAAAGATATCAAAATTAAATTTCCTGTCGTTTAAAGAAAACAACCATGACAGTCAGACTGCCTTTTTGAAGGTTTTTTGGCTATTTTCTAAATTTTCAAAGTTAAGGATAAAAAAAATAGATTTCCTGTCGTTTTAAGAAAAAAAAACTTGGTGGTCAGACTGCCTTTTTGTAAGTATTTGGCTATTTTTATATGTTTTACATATTTCCCCATATCTTTGGTGTTTTTGGTTCAATTTTAAAACTTTTTTGGGATATCAGTATCAAAGTTATTTTTCCCATTATTATGAACATCTTTTATGTAATTTACTTTGACCGTCATCATTATACAAAATAAAACAAGGTTTCATGTTTATTTTCTCCAATAAATCTATTCTTGATTTTAAAAAATACACTTTAAATCTACTTGTACGTATTCTAATCCATAATTTTTTGTGCTTCGCTACTTATGGATGTTGTCATCCTTGTTTTTTGTTTTAATATGAACCATATATCATAGTCCCCCAACACCTGAAATACCTTTGGAAGTAGTTTGGGATGTCTAGTACTGATTCTATGGGCAGTATAGTGACAAAAAAATATATCAAGAAATCATTTTTGAAATTTTTTCGGTTCTTTGACTTTGGGGGCCACTACTCCCTCCTTGATTGATATAATGCCTTCAAACTTTAGAATGTTCTAGTACATGTCTCCAATAGTATCTGTATCAAATTTTAGCTCAATATCTCAACTTTGAAGCGTTTTACGGCCATTCTTGCAAAGGGTAGAAAATTTGAGCATAAGTAAAAGTCATTTTAAGATGTTGACAACTAAGTTTTGAATTTTAGATTTTACTGTATTTTTAAAAGCGATGCTTTTCTATAATTAGGGTTGGTCAGTCCGTACGTCCGTTAGTTACAGTTAGCTAATTTTGTTGATTTAAACAGGTTAGAATTGTCCTATTGATTTCAAACTTGCATGATGATTCCTATAGGAGTTAGGTACGAGTTAGAATGCGAAACAACTCTATAGTAAAAAATGAAATATTTTTTTGTTGTTCTATCATCTGTCCTAAAAACGAAGAAAATAAGCCAATTATCACTAAATTCTGATAACTTTAATTGTAGTAAAATTGCTTTCAAAAAAGTTCTCATAAAAAACATAATGTATAAGTAAATCATTGAATTTTAAATACATCTTATATGAGTAATATATTAACATCCGCACTAGAATCATGAATTATATAATATTTGATAAAGAAGGTGTATCAACTTTTTTTTTATAGCTAGCCGGTTCTTTTAGTAAGTAGTAGATGTAAAATTTTTCATAGAATTCAGATATGCAATCGGTTTTTTGTAGACCTCTTATTTTTAAAGTAATTCAAGTTTTTTAAAAAAAGATTAAGTCGATTTTAAGGTACTAAAACGCAACAAAAAAAAGGAAGAAAATGTCCATTATGTACAAAAATAGTAAGATCTTTAATTTGACACCTTACTTTTTGAATTCTGCCAGGTAATTATTGAAAAAATCTATTTTTTAAAACCCACAAGAATAAAAACTTTGAACTTAATTATATCATTACACAGGCATAAAAAACATGGGTTCATATATACCTTTAGAATCAAAAAAAATATTACGAATCCATTGTAAGCAAAATTGAAAAAAAGTAAAAAAATATAAAATAAACAAATGGCCAATTATATTTTTTGTTCAGGCAATACTTTCGTCTTCCCTTTTTTACCCCCTCTTTACCCCCTTCCCATTTTTATACTCAATTCAAGAATTAAGACGTTGCCTGTATAATATAATATGATATTTTCATATAATTCCTTTTATTGTAGTTTATATACTATATTGTAAACTTTTTTTTTCAATTTTGCTTACAATGGATTCATAATATTTTTCTGATTCTAAAGGTATATATGAACCCATATTTTTTTACCTGTGAAATGATAAAATTAAGTTCAAAGTTTTTATTCTCGTGGGTTTAAAAAAATCGATTTTTTCAATAATTACCTGACAGAATTGAAAATCGACTTAATTTTTTTTTTAAACCTAAAAAATAAGAGGTCTACAAAAAAACCGATTGCATATCTGAATTCTATGAAAAATTTTACATCTACTACTTACTAAAAGAACCGGCTAGCTATAAAAAAAAAGTTGATACACCTTCTTTAAAAGTTGAATTACCTAATCCATCTTTTTCCTCAACACTTGCTCCAGAGTTTAGAAACAGTTCCACTAGCTGGGTATTTCCAATTTTAGCTGCAGTAATCAGTGGAGTTCTCTCTAAATAATAAGAATAGGATAATAAGAAGTAATAAATTGAACATCTAGAAGTAAATTTGAATAACACCATAGCTACTCCCTATATTTATTATTTTCTGAGCTGTATTTGTCATTATGTTTTAAAAAATAACCCCCAAATGTCATTTCATCTACAGAAGAGTAATTATTGTAGAGTGTTACTAAACTTAATAGTAAAGGTAAATTAAATTTTTCTATCTAAGCTATCATTTATTTATGATTCTATTGATTTTTACCTACTCTGAAAATTACAATACTAAATTGCTTTCTTGAAATATGTTTACTTCTTAAATTTTGCTTTTTATTAGAGTAATTCATATTATTAAACTACCATTTGAAATAAGATTTCTAAAGATCTTGCAAATTACACTTCAGTTTTTAGTATGGCAAACAACTTAGTTTGGTGTTCTACTTTTATATTGTTGGGATTATATGATTGGTCAAAACTTCTCACAGACAAATTCATATTTTCAACTCTTTTATTTATTAACCCCATCCGGTTTTTTCTATCTCATTTTCTGTGTGTGAAATATAAAGAGCCCAAACTGCTTAACTTTTTAAGTATGGGTATGACACATAACTGAGAGTTGGAATTTTTTGAATATCTCCATCCTGGCGGGCACAGGATGCCAGCAAACCTGGCAGGGTCATCCAGGTAAAGAACAAAAATTTGTTTTTGATTTAAACAAAGCATTTTATCTTACCAAAATACTAAAATATCCTCTAGTAGTACATCCTCATATTAAATACAGGTGTTCAAGTCAATTTCAGGTTCCAGGTATGATCCTGCAGGTCCTGATCCTCCAGGTTTCCAGAAATCTTTAAAATGCTCCTGTGGCCGCAATTTTTGACTTAGAGACTTTAAATTTTAAACTTAAGCTTTTCTTACATGTCTACATAATGTATTAAAATTTCATAAAGATCCGCGGCCGTTTTCCCGCCGACTGCGGCGGCTGGCAGCTGCCAAGTACAGCTGCGGCCGCTGAAACTTATGTTTTGATATTTCAAATATAAAATTTAAATAAAATAATCATTTTCTGCAAAAAAAAATTTTCTTCTAGCTTTAAAAATAAAAAAATTACAGCCGTTTGAAATTTTTAAGTAAAAAAGGACCTAAAAACAAAGGTTGTTAAATAAAAGGGTGAAGGAAGCGGAAATTGACCTTGACTTACTTAAGGTCGGAAATTCACCATAACACAGGGGACTTGCACAAAATATTTTAGCCCTCTAGCTCTAATAGGAACTGAGATAATGAGGGGGGGCGTTGAACGCCCCCCCCCCCCCCGACTGATTAAGGTGCGGCAAGGGGCCCGACTGTTAAGGGTTAACTAAAAAGTTTATGAACACTCTAGATTAGTTACTCTAGTTACTAGCAGACCTTACACTTTCTCTTTTATTTTTGATTTAAGATTTAATATCTCCATCCTGGCGGGCACAGGTTGCCAACAAACCTGGCAGGGTCATCCTGGTAAAGAGCACACATATTTTTTTGACTTAAACAAAGCATTTTATCTTACCAAAATACTAAAATATCCTCTAGTAGTACATCATCATATAAAATACAGGTGTTCAAGTCAATTTCAGGTTCCAGGTATGATCCTACAGGTCCTGATCCTTCAGGTCTCCAGAAATCTTTATAAGGCTCCTGTGACCGCAATTTTTGACTTAGAGACTTCAAACTTATAAACTTAAGCTTTTCTTACATGTCCGCATAATGTATTAAAATTTCATAAAGATCCGCCGCCGTTTTCCCGCCGATCGCCGACGCGGCGGCTGGCAGCTGCCAAGTACAGCTGCGGCCGCTGAAATTTATGTTTTGATACTTCTAATATAAAATTTGCAAAAAATTGTTCTTCTAGCTTCAAACCTAAGAAAATTACAGCCGTTTGAAATTTTTAGGTAAAAAAGAACCTAAAAACAAAGGTTGTTAAATAAAAGGGTGAAGGAAACTAAAAAAGGCTTTGACTCACTTAAGGTCGGAAATTAATTATCTAAAAAATTTAGCCCTCTAGCTCTAATAGGAACTGAGATAATAGGGGGGGGGGCCTTGAACGCCCCCCCCCCCCCCCCCCCCGACTGATAAAGGTGCGGCAAGGGGCCCGACTGTTAAGAGTGAATATATGTCAAAAAATTACAAAGAGAGAAGTGGTTTGTGCTTTTATTGCTTAAAATCCATGAGATTGCTTCAGTTGAAAGTTTAATTGTTATTAAATATGCGTTTTGTCAATATTAAGAACAGTTAGACTTAACAATCGCTTTTGACTGAAGCTTACTCACAGATTTTATGCAATACAAGGACAAACTACTTCTCCCTTCATGATCACTTTAAAACTTTAACCCCTTACAGTCAGGCCCTTTGCCGAACCTTTGAAATATCAAAATCTAAATTTCAGCGGCCGCAGCTGTACTTGGCAGCTGCCAGCCGCCGCAATCAGCGGTTGGCGGGAAAACAGCGGTTGATCTTTATGAAATTTTAAAACGTTATATAGACATGTAAGAAAATCTCAAGTTTAAAATTTGAAGTCTCTAAGTCAAAAATTGCGGCCACAGGAGCCATTTAAAGATTTCTGGAGACCTGGAGGATCAGGACCTGCAGGATCATACCTGGAACCTGAAATTGACTTGAACACTTGTATTTAATATGAGGATGATCTACTAGAGGATATTTTAGTATTTTGGTAAGATAAAATGCTTTGTTTAAGTCAAAAAAATATTTTTGCTCTTTACCTGGATGACCCTGCCAGGTTTGTGCCCCCGACCGTTAAGGGTTAAAAGGGGGCTATAAGATGTAAAATCTATTCCTAAAGGGCTCTTCTAACCTTTGCCTGTTAGTTTTCATTATTTACTTTTCCAATAAAGCTAATATTTTTATTATTTTTATTATGTTCTGTTTGAAGGAAAGCACTAATACTTCAAAATAAGATAAAAAGGGCATTCAAGAGAAATGATTTAAAAAAAATTTAATTATAGATAGGAAAAAAACAATTTTGTAAAATGCTTATATATTTGGAAAACCTATTATGAGTCATTTATGTTTCAAATATTTAAAAATGATTATTTCAACATATTATACCCTAAAAGCTGGTTTTTCCATAGGCCTTATTTTTGAAGAATTGTGCATTTAAAGGTTGTGCAAAAAATATGCACATTTTTAAAATTCAAATTGCGCAGCTTGTGTTAATAGTAGAAAAATGTTATACATATCGTTAAAATTATCATAAGCCCTAGTTTTTGAAAATACAAGTAATATTTTTGTTTTATTTGAAGATTAGGAACGTGAGAAAAAGGTTGAAAAGTTTTAATTAATTGGAACATTTTACCACCTAGCTCCTAGAGCTTATGACGATTTTAGCAGTATGCAATTTTAAAAATGTGTTCATTTTTAAACAACCTTTAAATCCATAAATCTTTGAAAATAAGGCCTTAGGAAAAAAAAACAGTTTTTAGGGCATAATTTGTTGAAATAAACATTTCTAAATGACCTATAATAGGTTTTATTTATGCATAATTAAGTGTTTTTAAAAAAAATCATTTCTATTGTATGACCCTGTAGTTCTCAACTATTTAACACAAAAATCAATTGTCAATTTTATTATCAATAGTACCAAGCAATAAAGGTTTTAAAACTGATAAATAACACTGATAAATAAACAATTCATAATTATTAAACAATTTTGCTTTTGAATTTTTTACTTGCAGATTTCAATGTCCCTCAACCTCAACATTATAGTTATGAATCTAATAAAATGCATATTATTTTATATATAACTAGCCGATACGCCCCTAGAGGCCTCTAGTGGCACTTTAAATGTATGTTTGTTTTTGTTCAAGTCTTTACGATACCTCTGATACTTCTTTATATTTAGTTCAAGTCTCTCAAATATTTATTCTTTTTTCGATTTTTTTTATTCCTCTTGGGAGGGTGGTGGTACCCTCCCCCAAAATAGTTATAAACCTTCCCAGGACCTATGAGAAGAAACCCTGTTAAGGAGAAACCGATCGGTTCAGCAGTTAGTGAGATCCTTCGGTACAAACAGACAGAATTATTAATTAAGATTTATTGGCCAGCAGCTAAATATTAAAACAGCTCTAGAGCAGCCAATTTTAAAGCTAGGATTACCAAACTTTAGGTGGAACTTTTATTTTTTATAACAAAAAAATTTTATCTTTCTGACCATCGCCGAAAAAAGGCAATTAAGATTTATTTGAAGTAAGTGAACTTAAAATTTGGTTTAAAGTTTGTTTTGTCACCTCTACTTTTACTAACTTTGTTCATGTTATTGCTGCATACTCCATTATAGTTTAAAGGGCGAATATAGGTTCGATATGATATGTGCTTATTTCAAGCGTGCCATTATGTAGATTATAAATAGCTTAAAAAACATTGTCATATTAAACAGTATAAGCCTAAAACCGATTTAATTGGTCAATATAATGACGCCATTTCACGTAACCAGTGTGGTTCCCTAAGAAATCTAAACATCCCTGCATAACACAAGGCTGCATCAGATGGTTGAATTATAATGCTTTTGTTCAATCATAGTCATAATGAAGAGAAAAGGATTTGACAGACATTTTCTTACTTAACAATATTCCCCAGTACAGCAATAGAAAAAGTTTATGATTTTTATGTAAAAAAAAATATTTTAAATTCAAAATATTATTTTTTTGCTAAAAGTTGCATCATGCATTTTCATAAATCTACTACATTAAGGTAGATATATCAAGAGAAAAATAACTTCTAAATCAAAGATATTATAGAGAAAATAAAATTAAACACTTTTATATTTATCCCTGGAAATATGCAAGGCAAACTATGATATTTTAATTTTCTACGCAATTTTAAAATTGAGTAAAATAGTTGATAAATAAAGAAAATAAACACTTAAATGTGCTTAAAAGATGGTTGCCCATATAATGATCAATTGAAGATAAAAAGAAAGGTCCAAAAAAAGTCCTAAAAAGGAAAAAAAAGAAGATTTGTTGTTGTCTCACTTATTATATGTTGAGATAAACACTAAAATTGCAATATCTGCTTAAGGATTTTTTTGAATTTCTAAATTTGGCATAGAAATTCTAAAAGTATAAAATTGCACCTAAATTTTGAGCCCATATCATATTAAACCTATATTCGCCCTTTAATTATTACAGCAATACAAAACTGAGTATACATAGACTTGTGTAGTAGTTTCCTTACCCCATCCAGGATGATCAGGTTTATCTCTACTTTTGATATGAGATTGATTCTTCTGTAATTCTTCAGATATTTTCTGGAAATCTCCAGCTTTAACAAGTTGAATAAATCTCTCCTGTTCCTCTTCTGATGGCATAGTGGCACTCAACCTTTGTAAAGAAATTCAAAATGTTGAATACAAATCTTTAGCTATTTATTTAACTGTTGATGGTAAGAGTAGGGGGGGGTGGCCTTTTGAACGGCCCCTTCCCTTTTTTCTATATAATTTCTGTGTGTGAAAGATAAACATGCTATAAGGGAACTGACATTTAAAGCAAAAGTATGGATTTATTTATTGCAAACTGAATTTTGGCTGTTTAAATGACAATAATATCGAAACTCCTGGCAAACTTACATCTAACATATTATTTTGATTATGGGTATGAGACATAAAAATTTCATGAAAATGCCTAACGCCAATCCCCCACCCCCCCCCCCCCCCCCCACCTGAATTCCCCCAGACTGCTTCAGCACCATTTTTTCACGATCAATCTTTTATCAAACCTCTAACAAAAACGAATATATCCAGACATCCAGGCTCCGGAACTTTTTTCTGCCCTCAAGGATCCTAGAACCACCCAACAGACCAATATATGGAGTATTATTAAAATCTGAGAGGTAGTGCAGAAAAATGGTCCATTTGGCAAAAAATTCACCATACAAAAAGCACAAATGTGAATTTTCTTATTTAATATGGTTCAGTTTAAAATATTTATAACAACCTTGAATCATCTTCAGGTCTTGCATCTGATGTTTTATTGTTTGGGTCTTCTATGATTGTCATTCTAAAATCATGTAAACACTTATAATTGTTAATATGTTGTTCAATGTAATATCTAGATTAATTATGATTCTCATCATATAAACTTTGAAATTATTAAAACCTGATATTTTCAACTTCTTCTTTTTCTTCAACAATTTCTTCAATATTCTCAGTGGTCAATAAACTAGAAAAATATGTATATTAGCCCACCCCGGATTTGAAAAAACAATTGTGTTAAAATTATGGTCCCCCACCAAAATATGGTTGATTTATGCAAAAAAATGACCAATGCAAAATATTTCTTCTGTAATGCAAAAATTGCAACAGTACAAGCACTTTATGGAGGTCAAAAATTCATTGCATCAGAACTAAGGCTTCATGGTGCTCCCAGGAAAGGCCTTGAGGAGTAGAATCAGGAACTTTTCTGCTAGCACCATGAAGCCATAGTTTTGATGCAATGAATTTTTTACCTCCATAAGGCGGGGGCCTCAAAATTTCAAAGTGCTTATACCATCGCAATTTTTGCATTACAGAAAAAGTATTTTGCATTGGTCATTGTTTTTGCATAAATCAACCATATTTTGGTGGGGGACCAAAATTTTAACACAATTGTTCAAATCCGGGACAGGCTAATGTAGAGTTGAAACTTGTATGCAGTTTTGACTTTGAAAGATTACTTGTTACACCTTTATATATTATTATTGGGGCTGCCCCCATTTTTTGGTTAATTTCAGGTTTATATCGACACACTAGAATTAAAATTTTGTAAAAATCTTTAAAATTGGTATGGTACAAAAGCCTTAAAAAAGCACTAAAACAGGTTTTTTTGCACATTTGAAAAACTTTGTAGTGCTTGTACCGTTGCAATTTTTGCATTACTGAAGAAATATTTTGCATGGGTCTTTTTTTTGCATAAATCAACCATATTTTGGCTAGGGGCAAATATTTTAACAAAATTTTTCAAATCCGATACAGGCTACATAAAGACATAAAGACATACAATTCATATGTCTTTAATTGATAATATAGTTGTTTGTGTACTGAATATCATGTCTTTTTTTTCGGGGGGGTAGGGGGGGTTATCTTTAGCCCATAAACAACAATATTTATAACACTAGTTGCTACTCTCCTTGTTCCTTTAAATGAAGTAAGGGAAAGTTGACCCTCCACTTTCAATTTTTAATTAAAAGCAAATAGGTCATGTTTTTCAGAGCAATTTCTCTTGGGAGGGTGGAGACTTCCTCCAAAAAGATCTTTCCTGGACCTCTAAAAACCTTCAATGTAAAGGAGAACCAAGTTAGTTGCAAGATCTTAGGGTACAAACACATAGACAGACATATATCATGTTACTTTTATAACCAGAAAATTAACAAAGTTCTACGAATATCATTTTATTATCTAAAGTTGGGGAAAATGAAAGTTATTAAATTTGTTTAACTACTCAAATTTGAAAAATATGAAGGTTTAATATAAAAGGAATACAGACCTGATTTCTTCATTTTCTTCTTGAATAATTTCATCTTTTTCTTCTAAGCTCTTAGTTCTATAAATAAATAGTGGGTTAAAGGTTGTAATACTTTGTTTGCTTAATAGAGTGCAATGTTTTTTTTTATCAAAACAAGAGGGGGGGGGGAGATCAGGATCCACTTATTTGACCATGCAGATTTTTAAAAGTCACTACCTACCATGATTTCATGATTTCCAATCCCTCTCCTCATCCCCCCCTTCTCTAGCTTCCCCTTGGCTCTAAACCTTCTACAAAGGGACCTAAACAATAGCATTTAGGAAACAACAGAACCCAAAAATCTGCTCAGCTAATCAAGTGGTTTTTTTGGCGTTTTAGCACCTGTAAGGTTAGGGGTAGAAAGGCTGGTGCTAATTTTCTTTTTCATTTTTTGAATAATCATAGTTTATGGGTCATTTTAAGTTCAAACAATAAAGTTAATTCTATAATCTAGAAGAGCAACTTTCTAAATATTTTATTGTTTTTTAGGAATTATCTAGACAATAGCAAAAACAACAAAACTTTGATAGAAGGTAAACTTTAGATATTTTTATATTCCAAATAACAAAACTTTAAGATATATTACTTTACAATCAGAATATATATTTTACCTCTTAATGGATAATTCCAATGAATTCTCTGCATTTGATATAATTTTCATAATATCAGTCTTGGCTGCTTTGTCCACAGAATTTCCATCAATGCTTGTTATAACATCATTTTTCTAAATTAAAGAAACTGGTAAATATAGTAATTTAGGAAAATATTCTTGGTGCAGGCAACAATATGATATTAGTTATTTATTGCAAACTAATAAGGACAGCTTTCTGTGGACATCAAAACTAAAAAATTATAGAATTAATTCCAGTTTTGTTAGCCACAATAAGACAAAGGGGGCTAACAATTCTGGTACTACTACTATGATTTTCATTTTATTATTTGTTAAAAATTATCTTTAATATGATATAATACATGATTTTTCATTACGGCTCAGAACCAGTTATAATCCAGCGGATGTTAATTAATTTTGAAGCCATACTGGAAAATTTACTTCTGCTTATTTTAGAAAGGAATGAAAATTGGAAAGATTTTAGGATTTAGACTTAAGTTGAAAATAATTTCTGGTTTATATGATTAAATTACTTACTTTGCAACCTGCAACTTCTGCTGGACTATTTGGATACACATGCATCACCAATTGTGTGGAGGACTAAAAATATTTGCTTTATATTTGTTTGAAATATAAACAAAATATTTCTATTGAATCTAATATTTCTATAGACACATATGATAATAAATGATAGTGTGGTAGCGGCCGCAGTTTATCAGCCGCTTCCCGAGTCCGGGTATTACGGCAGTGTGAACAGATGTGGATGACTGTAATTATAGAGAAGCTGTGCTTCTCTATGTATCACCAAATAACAAACAGAATATAAATTGGATGTTACTTTATTCAGAGCTCACAAGATACTAATTTATAATACAACAAAATGGTCAATGCATAAATTGGAATAATTAATACTAAAATCAGAGGTTAAAGATATATACATACAATAAACATAATAGGCAATATTTATCCCCCATCCCTGAAAGGGGTGGGTAAAAGCAAGATAATCAGATTAAACATAATAGGGTTGTCAAACTATAAATACTTTAATACATGGGGGGGGGGGGTTCAAATGGCCCCACCTCCTACTCAGGGGAGGTCTCTCGGACCACCCACAAGTTGGGAGCAAGGTTGCCATACAATCAGGGCCTAGGGGTGGCGAATACCACAATAGTTTATTCTCAAATCTTTATATTTCCATCAAATACAGTCTTAATCACTTGCAACCCCTTTTCCAATCTATTTTTTATTAAATAATTGAATTTATTGGGTGGAGGTTACTTTTTTTTCCTAGGCGATTTTTCATGGGAATGTGGCAGTACCCTCCCCCCAAATAGTTATGAACCTTAACAGAACCCATGAGAAGCTAACCTGTAAAGGAGAATCTTCAAAATATTTTTTTTCAATTTTGAACTATGAACTCTGGCTGCAGTTCTAAGCCCCCCTGCTTGCCTAGCCGCAGTGGTCTGTTTTCTAGCCTGCCTAGCCGCCAGTGCACAGTTTTCTAGCCTGCCTAGCCGCAGCACTCAGCCCCACTAGCCTGCCTAGCTTAGGGTGCTTGGCCCCCTAACCTATAACCTAATTGTAAAAAAATGTTGTTCTCTGCCAGAGTCATAGTTCTGTTGGAGGGGGGGGGGGGGAGGTGGTAGAGAAACAGACACATCCTGTTACTTTATGTCTGCCCATATTGTGCAATTTCTTACCTTGTCAGGAGCACATTCAAATCCCCACTCTTGACCAGAGTTCCTTTTCAGGGTTAAGGATATCTCCTCCTCCTCCTTTGGCTTCATTTCTATATAGTAATTGTTAAAAGTTAGGACAGTATGTTTATGCCTACGCATGGATTTATCCCTAACACATTTATAACTTTAGAATAATTTTTTAAGCAAAGCTCTTCTATAATTAGGATCAATCCGTCCATAACAGTCAGCTCTATTGTTAATTTAGGCATGTTTGTTAACTTTGCATGGTGATTCGTGTATCAGTTTGGTAAGATTTTAAAAATGTAATGATTTTATTATTCTTTATCAAAATGTCCATAAGTCCATTTTAAAAATGCTATTTTTACTTTTTAAACAACAATTTTTTTGCATTATAATTATATGATGGATCTGATTTTTGGAATACTGACCCTTCTACAACAATGTACAATAATTTAAGCAAATTATCTTTTAAATCAAGTCCTAAAAATGTAAGCATGTAAAATTATTCTGTATTTAAGCAGTTTTTAACAAATATAATTATAATTTTATTTCAAATTTTTTACATTTATATTCTAAATATTAGGTTCTGACACTCTACAAGTGTTAATGTTCATTTGTCCTGCAGTAACAGAGCTTCGCTTATATGGATGGTGTAATTCTTGTTTTGAACTTTTTGTAAACTAAACCCTGAGCAATTGTGCAATTTACATTTTCCTGGTTATTTTGTCTATGGTAGTCCATAATTGTACAGCTTTACAGTACATTGTTTCTATTTGTTAAAGCAACACATACGAAAAAAGAAAAAAGATTCTGTTTAAAGTAAAATGCTTATGTATTAATCAAAACTATATTTTTTTGATTTTTTACTGATCCACTTCATTATGCAAATCCAAAGAAAATCAATTGGAAAAGGTTTATTTTTCACTATTCTCCTCTTTAAAAGATCGAATCTGATAAAATAACAATTTTTAAAGGGAATTATGCAATGATTATTATGAAAAACAGTATAAGGTAGAAATTAATGAATTTTCTAAATTAGAAATATTAGAAAAAAAGAAATTTGATCTTTATCACTTTAGAGGACAACTGTTGACCTCCAGTTTCATGGATGTAGCTTAATACATGTTAAAGATAAAAATTACCCTGAAAAGTATACAAAAATGTTTTTTAATATATTAAAAAAATTAATTTTAAAATCTAGATTTTAAGGATCATGACCTTTTAGATGCTCCTGTTGGTGTTGATGGTGAGCCAAATGTTATCTAAGTACATGCCCATTACAACAACTTTTCTATTAACCTATGTACCATTTTTTGTAGTCATTGCAGCCTCCAATGGAGACTCCTGAACAAAATATAACCATCATCTAAAAAGTACAATATTACCTTATGAATTTGAGTAATTTAAATTGCAATTTTTTTCTTTTTTAGTACTGCTTGGCTTGAGGCTGCTATGACTACACAAATTGGACCATAGTTCAATATATAAGTTATCATCATGGGCATGCACTCTGATAACATTTGGCTCACCATCACCACCAGTAGGAGCACCTTAAAGGCCATCATCCTCAAAATCAAGATTTTAAAATGGATTTTTTAACACATCAAACAACTTTTTGGGGATCATGGAAAGAAAACAAAGTCATTCCTAATTAGGACAGAAGTCACTGGAAATTGGTCTAAGGAAAGCTACTTATGTCCTTCATCTAACAAAATCTAGCTTAAGGGAGGTGACTTATGTCCTTTGTCTGACAAATTCTTACATTAGGAAGTCTGCTTATGTTGCAAAACTTAGCTTTTCTGTCCTTCACATAGCAAAACCTCACAATACATAGCATTTCTGTCCTTCACATAACAAATTCTTGCAAAAAATAGCAAATTCTTGCAAAACATAGAAAATTCTTGCAAAACATAGCATTTCTGTCCTTCACATAGCAAATTCTTGCAAAACATAGCAAATTCTTGCAAAACATAGCAAATTCTTGCAAAACCTAGCAAATTCTTGCAAAACATAGCAAATTCTTGCAAAACATAGCATTTCTGTCCTTCGCATAGCAAATTCTTGCAAACAATAGCAAATTCTTGCAAAACATAGCAAATTCTTACAAAACATAGCATTTCTGTCCCTCACATAGAAAATTCTTGCAAACATAGCAAATTCTTGCAAAACATAGCAAATTCTTGCAAAACATAGCAAATTCTTGCAAAACATAGCAAATTCTTGGAAAAATGCAGAGTTAAATGTACTGTTTGAACTTCTATCTAACAGAATATGAGAACTTAATCAGAACACACATAACAAGAGTGTTTACATAGTACATTCAGATTAACAATTATTCAATTGCCCATTTTCAGTCCATCATATGACATGGGAAGGGGAAGGAGGTGGAGGAGCATTTTATGCAGCCTAGATTCCCATGAATGCATTGCCACTTTTCCTGTTAGGAATCATAGCTACTAAACAGTCTGGAGTTCGGCCCCTTTTCTGTCCACCACATGACATGTGAAGGAGGTGGAGGAGCATTTTTTTTAGCCTAAAATCCCAAGTATGCAATTCCACTTTTCCTACATGGCACCATAGCTGGCCTCTTTTGTGTCACAACCTCCCATGTCGTATGATGGACACAAAAGAGGCCAGCTATGATGCCTTTTAGGAAAAGTGGCATTGCATTCTTGGGAATTTAGGCTGCATAAAATGCTCCTCCACCTCCCTCCCATGTCATATGATGGACTGAAAAGGGGCCTAACTGAAATTGAATAATTATTAATCTGAATGTACTATGTAAACACTCTTGTTATGTGTGTTCTGATCAAGTTCTAATATCCTGTTAGATAGAAGTTCAAACAGTACATTTAACTATGCATTTTTCCAAGAATTTGCTATGTTTTGCAAGAATTTTCTATGTGAAGGACAGTTTTGCTATGAGAAGGACAGAAATGCTAAGTTTTCCAAGAATTTGCTATGTTTTGCAAGAATTTGCTATGCTTTGCAAGAATTTGCTATGTTTTGCAAGAATTTGCTATATTTTGCAAGAATTTGCTATGTATTGCAAGAATTTGCTATGTTTTGCAAGAATTTGCTATGTGAAGGACAGAAATGCTATGTTTTGCAAGAATTTGCTATGTTTTGCAAGAATGTGCTATAAATTATCATAATTCATGCAGAGTTAAATGCATAATTGATAATCTGAATGTACTATGTAAAAACTCTGCTATGAGAAGGACAGAAATGCTAAGTTTTCCAAGAATTTGCTATGTTTTGCAAGAATTTGCTAAGTTTTGCAAGAATTTGCTATATTTTGCAAGAATTTGCTATGTTTCACAAGAATTTGCTATGTTTTGCAAGAATTTGCCATGTTTTGCAAGAATTTACTATGTGAAGGACAGAAATACTAAGAATTTGCTATGTTTTGCAAGAATTTGCCATGTTTTGCAAGAATTTGCTATGTGAAGGACAGAAAAGCTAAGTTTTGCAAGAATTTGCTATGTTTTGCAAGAATTTGCTATGTTTTGCAAGAATTTGCTATGTTTTGCAAGAATTTGCTCTGTGAAGGACAGAAATGCTATGTTTTGCAAGAATTTGCTATGTGAAGGACCAAAAAGCTAGGTTTTGTGTGGTGAAGGAAGGCTACTTATGTCCTCCATCTTGCAAAATCTTTTTTAAGTGAGACAAGTTATGCCCTTCATCTAACAAATTCTCACATAAGGGAAGCTACTTATGTCCTTCCTAGGACGGTGACTTCTGTCCTAATTAAGGAATGACTTTGTTTTCTTTCCATGATCCCTTTTTTGTATACTTTTGAGGGTAATTTGTATCTTTAACATGTATTTAGCTTCATCTATAAAACTGGGGTTCAGCAGCTGTCCTCTAAAGTGACAAGGATCAAATTTCTTTTTTTCAAATATAACTTTTTAAGAAAAATCATTAATTTCTACCTTATACTGTTTTTCATAATAATCAATGCATAAATCCCTTAAAAATTTTATCAGAATCAATCATTAAAAGAGGAGAAAGTGCAAAATAAATGTTTTCCCACTGATTTTCTTTTGATTTCCATAATGAAGTGGATCAGTAAAAAATCAAAAAATATAGTTTTTGATAAGCATTTTACTCTAAACAGAATCTTTTTCTTTTACCATATGTGATGCTTTAAAATATAGAAATAATGTACTGTAAAACTGTACACTTATGGAATACCTTAGACAAAATATCAAGAAAATGTAAATTGCATAATGAAGTGGTTCAGGGTTTAAATATAAAACTAAAACTTATGGCAAATGAGTATCCATTGATTATGGCTCTTCACATTTTGTATGCTATTAATGGGTTTTTGCAATCAATAGTTGCGGGTTGGGTTGTATCACTATAATTATAAACTCTTCCTTTTTCTAATTATGTAATTCAAAAACTTAAATATCCTCCAAAAACAAAATAAAACATCTTCTAAAAAAAAACTTTAAAGAGTGCGACAGTTAGAGAGATTTTGGATAAAGATATCTTTATTCCTAGTATTAACATTTGAAATAAAAAAGAAAAGACATAAGCCTAGTTCACAAAAAACATAGGTCAACCTAAAGAAGCTTTAGGTTGACCGATTTTATAAAGGCATTTGTTAGTTGTACTTGTTTAGGTTGACCTAAAGATTAAATCGGTCGACCTCTAAAAGTCTTTTGTGAACTGGGCATAAAACTGTAAATTACCTCGCAAAGTTGGAGATGAAGCAAACTTATTTTTACTTCTTATCTCTCTATTTTCATTTGTCTACATAAATTAAACAATTAGATATATAAAATATTACCTCCATAAAAATCTAAGAGACGAAACAGATATCTTGAGTTAAGGCTGTACAAAAATAGATAAAATTTAAAAAATATTTAAATGTGGTTAGACCAATCTTTGGATATAATATTAGATATAACAATCATTAATTTAACTGAATTATTTCTAAATAGTATTGTCCCAGTATTGTATTTTTGAATTCAATATTTTACACTCACACATAAAGATAAGAAAGAATACTAGGTAAGAGCTGTGGCCATTATAACATATATGTAAATTTATATGTGTTATAAATGTTAAAGACTTACATAGAACACAGCTAGCTTTACAAGTCAAGAGATAAGACCACAACTAAAAAATATTCAACTAAATTTTCTTATCTCTTATTTGTTTAATTTTCAAACAATTAAACTTAATTTAACCCATTAGTGCTGAACTGGGCATTAAAACCCAGTTCCAGAAAATGTAAAAAAAACGGTTTCCAGCTTCATAATTGCATCATTCTCAGTATGAATCCCCCCTCTACTACCCTGGCTTTCATTTCCCCCTGGAGCAGGCAGTTTAGCTTACTTCCGTTTGCTGGTATAGCTCAACAAAATTTGAATTTTATGAAAATTCAAAATACCCCTTCTAACTTTTTTTGTTTTTATAGTAAAGTCGCTGATTTGTTTATTGACAAGTACATCTATTTGTCAAATTATTATTTTTTATATGATTCTTTTATCGTTTTTTTACGCCCTATTATGACCCGGTTTGGCTTGGCCATAAATACCCGACAGTTTTAAAACCTTGCTTGGGTTCGGTTTTTATTACCCAGTTTTAACTTTTCAACCAATAAAAATAACAGTTTACGTCATTAGTAAGGGTTTCAGCCACCCTAATAACCCTAGTAATCTCTATATGTGTCAACCAATAGTTTTATACTCGTTTTCTGATATGTAACACCCAAATTTTATATGTTCTTTTTTTGTGTATGTTGGGTTTTAAAACTTTGACAAACAGGCTTTTTTTCCCAAAACAGCGGCTGAAACCGGCCGAAACACTAATTTTGAAATAAATTGCTTTGTATATTACTTGTAGCCCTATAGATTACATGAGGTTGTGTAGTTTTCAATTACGGATCGTATCAAAGTTATAAAAAGTGTTCATCTCACTTTGGGCATTTAAAAATTACATTTTTCAATTTTTGGTCGAAATAACCGGGTTTTTACTACAAAACCGGATTTTAATGCCGGCGGAAACCGCCCAAAATGGGTCAAAATACCCGTTGTGCATTTATGGCCATGCCAAACCGGGTTTTTTTTCAATTTTCCTGTGCACGCCACTAGAGCAAAACAAAAAATATGTTTTCCGTTTTTACCATTATAAAGCTTCCCTGAGATTTTCAGCTCAATCGGCCCATAAAAGTGGCGCTCGGCACTAATGGGTTAAATTTTATAGCTTATAAACAGGAGATAAGAACATTACTTTAGCATTTTGAATTGAACAAAACTTTTCTTTTTAAGTTCTTATCTTTGTATTATAGTCTTTAGGTATGAGGACTTTCTTTCAGGTCTTTTCTTAGGATTAACTCTAATTTTGCTATTTTTGTATTTAACTTACATAACATTTAACCAACAGGAGATAAGAACATAATTATAGAGTATGATTAACTCTAATGTTGATATTTTAACTTATATCATAAACAGGAGATAAGAATATTACTCTAGCATATACTCTATAGTATAATTATAGTGTATGATTAACTCCAATGTTGATATTTTAACTTATATTATAAACAGGAGATAAGAATATTACTCTAGCATATACTCTATAGTATAATTATAGTGTATGATTAACTCTAATATTGATATTCTAACTTATATTATAAACAGGAGATTAGAATATTACTCTAGCATATACTCTATAGTATAATTATAGTGTATGATTAACTCTAATATTGATATTTTAACTTATATTATAAACAGGAGATAAGAATATTACTCTAGCATATACTCTATAGTATAATTATAGTGTATGATTAACTCTAATGTTGATATTTTAACTTATATTATAAACAGGAGATAAGAATATTACTCTAGCATATACTCCATAGTATAATTATAGTGTATGATTAACTCTAATATTGATATTTTAACTTATATTATAAACAGGAGATAAGAATATTACTCTAGCATATACTCTATAGTATAATTATAGTGTATGATTAACTCTAATGTTGATATTTTAACTTATATTATAAACAGGAGATAAGAATATTACTCTAGCATATACTCTATAGTATAATTATTGTGTATGATTAACTCTAATGTTGATATTTTAACTTATATTATAAACAGGAGATAAGAATATTACTCTAGCATATACTCTATAGTATAATTATTGTGTATGATTAACTCTAATGTTGATATTTTAACTTATATTATAAACAGGAGATAAGAATATTACTCTAGCATATACTCTATAGTATAATTATTGTGTATGATTAACTCCAATGTTGATATTTTAACTTATATTATAAACAGGAGATAAGAATATTACTCTAGCATATACTCTATAGTATAATTATAGTGTATGATTAACTCCAATGTTCATATTTTAACTTATATTATAAACAGGAGATAAGAATATTACTCTAGCATATACTCTATAGTATAATTATAGTGTATGATTAACTCCAATGTTCATATCTTAACTTATATTATAAACAGGAGATAAGAATATTACTCTAGCATATACTCTATAGTATAATTATAGTGTATGATTAACCCTTAACAGTCGGGCCCCTTGCCGCACCTTAATCAGTCGGGGGGGGAGGGGGCATTTAACGACACCCCCTATTATCTCAGTTCCTATTAGAGCTAGAGGGCTAAAAATTTTTGTGCATGTCCCCTGTGTTATGATGAATTTCCGACCTTTTATAAGTCTAAGTCAATTTTCGCTTCCTTCACCCTTTTATTTAACAACCTTTGTTTTTAGGTCCTTTTTTACTTAAAAATTTCAAACGGCTGTAATTTTTTTATTTTTGAAGATAGAAGAACAAATTTAAAGAAGATGTACTACTAAAGGATATTTTAGTAATTTGGTAAGATACAATGCTTTGTTTAACCCATTAGTGCCGAGCGCCACTTTTATGGACCGATCGAGCTGAAAATTTCAGGGAAGCTTTGTTATGGTAAAAACGGAATTCCAATTTTTTTGTTTTGCTCTAGTGGCGTGCACAAGAAAGTTGCAGGAAAACCCGGTTCGGCGCGAGTAAAGAAACTGTTCTGCATAGGTAACCGCTTTTGGCGTTTTTTGGTGCTTTCCCCTGGCATTACAGCCCGGTTTTGTCCTAAATACCCGGTTATTTGCCCCAAAAAATTAAAAATGTAATTTTTGAACGTCCAAAGTGAGTTGTAGAGTAGCTAATACTACGATACAATCCGTAATTGAAAACTACATAACCTCATGTAATTGATAGAGCTACAACTAACATACAAAACAATTTATATCACATTTAAGATTTTGGCTATAGGTACCACCCTTTTCGGTTAAAAAAGCCCATTTCCTAGAAGTTTTAAAACTTTTGATATTATATGTGGATGGGTATCTTTACTCGC